>NC_136463.1:44561380-44701074 GCF_902686455.1 Sciurus vulgaris
TCAGGTAAGTAATAAAGGAAAAAATTTTTCACTAGCACAGTCAACTAGCAGTCAACTAGCAGGTTTCCCTATTCGAGGAAACAGTGGCCTTAAGGTACTAACGGAAGGCTCCCCTAGTGAGGTAACTTAACAGAAGTCTGTCCCAAGAGACAGCAAAGGACATCCTGTAGTAAATGAATGTGTGTAAGGTGTTAGTTGTGTTAATATTTTTGTTACTTTTTCTTGTTTGGTTTGTTTAAATTTCACTGATTTGCATGGAAGGCTCACTTAACGCCTCTCCCTCTTGGTACTTTGCCTATATGGACATTAGTTTGTTTCTGTCTGACTTCCAGGGAACCAAAATTTCAAGAAAAGCTAAGAGAAGGGGAAGAAATATTAGAAACTGTAAAAGAAGAACAATCAAGTCGGGCTTCTGAAAGAGAAAGCAGATGTTCAGACTCAGAACAGGGATGTGACTCTGAAGAACAGGAACTACCTGAGACAGAGCTAGAAAAGAAGTTCTCTCAGTGGCATTTAGCCCCTACCGCATCGACTCTTCTGGCGTATAATCCAGATCACCACTCTTTTCCAAGTTGTAGGGGTGCATGTACTTGCTGCACAGGGGCGGCCCCCAGACAGTGGGCTGATGTAGAATCTCGATCAGTGTTCCCAATATTCCTGGTATTTGAAGATCAAAACAATCAGAGATATCATCAAATATTAGATATAAAATTAGTGAAACAGTTAAAAGAGGCAGTTATGTCCTATGGAGTACAAGCTGCATTTACCATTTCTTTATTAGAGAATGTTGCAAGTCAAAATCTTACTCCGACTGATTGGGGTAATTTAGCAAAAGCATGTTTATTTGGGGGACAATATCTTATGTGGAAGGTGGCCAACCAGGAGTTATGTTCTGATACTGCCCGGCATAATGCAGTTGCGGGCAATCCTCAATGGAATCTAGACATGCTGACAGGCCAAGGACCATATGAAGGGCAAGGTAATCAGATTAATTTCTACCCCGGTGTGTATCAACAAATTAGTGCTGCTGCCACTAAAGCTTGGAAAACGCTTTCAGGTGCTGGCGATCTTCAGGAACAGTTATCTAAGGTTATTCAAGGCAACAATGAACCCTATGCCGATTTTGTAGACAGATTGATTCAAACAGCAGGATGTATATTTGGAGATGTAGACCAGGCTATGCCTTTAGTCAAACAGCTTGCATATGAGCAAGCAAATAAATGGTGTAAAGAAGCAATAAGACCTTGGAAAAACAAAGACCTTGGAGCCTTGGAGCCTATTTAAAGGCTTGTAGGGATATTAATGAGGCTTTTATTCAAGGTCAGGTGATGGCTGCAGCGCTTGCACAGGGTCTTAGAGGCAATGCCAACTCCCGCCCAGGCCAATAGTGTTATCGGTGTAAACAATATGGACACATAAAAAAGGACTGCCCCCAGGGTCCTGTGCCAAAATTATGTCCCCGATGTAAAAAAGGGAAAGACTGGGCAAGTGACTATAAATCAACTAGGTAACCCTTTACCTCCAAAAAACGGGAATCAGGGCCCCTGACCTTGGGGCCCACAAATATACGGGGCTATCCAGTCCGTACCTCGGACCCATTACCCCTTGATTCCCCAATTAGACAAACAAGAAGAAGCGCAGGATTGGACCTCTGTGCCTCCGCCAGAGCAGTATTAGGTGACATTAACTGGATTAGACCTTACCTTCACTTACCCACCTCAAGTTTGGGCCCCCTGTTTGATATTCTTAAAGGCGATTCTGACCCCCGTTCTAAGCGGGTGCTTACCCCTAAGGCTCGAACAGCTCTCAAGCTTGTTGAAACAGCTATGGAAAAGGTTCATCTTGATCGTGTTGATCTAGCTAAGCCTTTATCATTCATTGTCTTGGCCACAAATAAGTTACCCACAGGAGTGTTTTGGCAAAAGGGTCCTAATTCTATGGGTTCACATGAATTATGCCCCTAACAAGGTCTTAGCCTTGTTTACTGAATCTGTGGAAGAATTAATCCTTAGGGCATTAAAAGTATCCCTTTCCACCTTTAGGTCACATCCCTTGACAATAACTACTCCTTATACTACTGATCAGATACAATATCTTATTAATAATTCAAACTCATGGGCTGTAGTCTTTACTAGTACTTCTGCTGTATTTGACAATCATTTGCCATCTGATCCTCTTCTCCAATTTTGGAGTCAACATCCTATAATTTTGCCCAAAGTCACCCGAAAAGAACCTATTATAGGAGCTACCCTTATATTTACTGATGAATCAAAAAATGGTACGGGTGCTATTACTGTAAATAATGTTACAGAAACATTGCTATTTAATACTCTATCTGCACAACAAACAGAACTATTAGTAGCTATAGAAGTATTCAGAACCCACCATGAGCCCTTTAACCTATTCTCTGATAGCAAATACGTTGTTAATGCTATTCAAAATTTAGAATTAACTGGTCTGCTCTCCCTCACTTCCACCATCACTAAGTATTTACAATCTTTACAAAAACTTATTTGGGATAGAAAAAGACCTTTTTTTATTGGCCATCTTCGGGCTCATACTGGCCTTCTAGTCCTCTAAGTTTACACAATGATTTAACAGACATGGCCACCAGAGACCCACATATCTTTGATGCAATTGAAAATGCAAAAAATTTTCATTCCAAATTTCATGTAAATGCTTCTACTCTACGTTTATGCTATCAGATTACTAAGGCAACAGCTCAGGACATAGTCAAGTCTTGTGCTAAATGTGCTACACTTATTCCTAACCCCTCGTTAGGAGTAAATTCAAAAGGGCTTCAGCCCAATCATATTTGGCAAATGTATGTAACTCATTATTCAGAATTTGGAAAACTACAATTCATCCATGTGTCAATAGATACCTTTTCAGAATTTATGGCCTCTGCTCATGCTGGAGAAAAAAACCAAAGATGTAATAACACACTGCTTACATTCTTTCTCCATCCTAGGGGTCCCCAAACAAATTAAAACAGATAATGGTCCTGGATATACGTCCCAGGCCTTTAAACAACTTTGTTCCACCTTTGGTATTCAACATGTCATAGGAATTCCTTATAATCCTACTGGACAAAGCATTGTTGAGTGTGCCCATTTAACACTTAAAAACATGCTTTATAAACAAAAAGGGGGAATAGGGGCATCATAAGATCCCCAAAAGACAAATTATCTGTTGCCTTGTCCATTTTAAATTTTTAAAATCTCCATTCTGAGGGCCAATCAGCTGCTGACCGTCATTCAGAGCCTAATAAAAACATCTACCTCAAGTGCTCTAGAAGGACATTCTGTCGGGACAATGGAAAGGCCCAGATCCGGTATTAATCTGGACCCGAGGATCTGTTTGTATTTTCCTGCAGGACGCACAATCGCCAATTTGGTGCCTGAAAGATTGGTCAAGGCTTCCTCGATAGAAAACCAAGAACAAGAAGAAGATGTGGAAGTTCCTCCAACTGCTGTTGTTGATGATCCCTCACTATGTTAATGGAGGAGCTGTGTGTTACCTATGGGGGATAGTAAAGGCGAGGCCTTGCCCTTTGCCCCTAACTCTTCCAATCTATATCCTCCTATTCTTATCACTAATTCCACATTAGGGTTACCTACTGTACCCTTTTCTCCTGACTTAGCACCCTTCCCAAATGGCTCCTACGACTTAGCAGGTTATGTGGGAACCTCCCCCCAAGTTTGGCTATGCTAGACCAGTAGTCAGAGATGGGTAAGATTCATGAAGAGCTCATACCAACCTAAGACAGGGAATGAAGATATAAGCTTCATTTTCCGATGATGGGTAAGGATGTTGCTCTGTCATGGACAACCAAAGACAGGCATGGTCTTTTTATAAACAAACAGGGGGAGATGTGGGCTGGCAGGGAGCCAAAGGGTGTCCTTGGTATGCCTGGAGAAAAACAGGAAGCTATTACAATTGGCTACATGTATGCTTGAGCTTGTGATTGCTTGACCTTCAACAGGATTGGGTGTACATATCTGATCGAAATTGCTTATGCATGAGACTGCTTATATATTGAGGGTGAGACTGCTTTTGGGGGTTGTTGTTGTTGGGATCCGAATAAAGAAAAGGCTCCTTCATGACAATGTGAGGTGTACATGTCTTTATGTCCCGCTGCACGGCGACATTGGATGTCATGCCTGCTTCTGAGCATCTGGTGCCTCACCTGGTCCCATTCAAGCCACATCTAGTAATCACAGCACCTCACATTTGCTTTGGAGACCACTCCTCCCCTGACATCCCTGTGGCTAAGAGATGCCGACTATAATTTTTTTATATTGAAGAGACGGGAAAAAAGGCTCTCACACTTCAGGAATGATGGGAGGCCTGGGCATGTGTGGTATGGCATTATTTTCATGAATATGCTGCCTGTAGCTCACATAGGCTATGAGCACAAGGACAGGCTGAACCAAGCAGAATGCAGCTGCATTCATCCTGGGAGGACAGTAACAAGGGACCCTGAAGCACAGACCTGCCCAACCCCACCCAGCCTGTGAATACGGAAGGGGAAGAGATGCCAGGATTTCACTTTTGGGGTGTCCCTAAGGTGCTCAGGGATCTGGGCCATCCCAAAGAGAGTAATTAGGGTAGTTCTGGGTAGCTCAGTGGCAGAGTGCTTCCTTCCTCTACCAGGTCAGGGTGACCACTAACCACCTGAGGGAAACTGAGACCTCTATGTTCTACTAAACATCTGCAGCCAGAAAGAGCCACCACAGGTCTCTGGAGTTATTCCTCTGCCACCACACAGAACTGTACCTCCTACTAAGAGCATCCATCTCCAAAAGCTGAGCTGCTCAGTGACAGGAACCTGTTTCAAGAGCTTCCAAGAGCCTTCCATTTATTCCATCACTGTGCCCCAAATGCTCACCTTGTTCCATGTGCTGAGTTAGGCCTGGGAACTGCAAAGCAAGAGACCAATATGGTCCCTGCCCTGCAAGAACTCAAATTGGAGAAATAAAGGGACAAAGCACTAGAGTAACAGAACTGGAACAAAGGACTAAGTGATACATGTAAATAAACCCCAGGGCTCTATGGGAGGAGCAGTCACTATATGAGGCCATCAGAGGGGCCTGAGATGACTCAATCCTTAGAGCTGGGACCAAGTGGGTTCCAGCCTGCACACGGGGGGAGGATCAATATTGACAGATTCAAAGACAGAAGTGAGCTTTCCAGAGAGGAGGTGAGAGGGCAGCCAGTGTGACTGAAGGAAGCCCAGGAGGAGAGAAGGGAGGATGGACCATGCTGTGGCAGGTTCTGGGCACTGACAGACTGTACAGTGACCCAACCCTGTTTGAAAAATTAAGACAAATGAAACAACAAACATTTGTGCTGTCAGGTTTTTTTTTTTGTTTGTTTGTTTGTTTTTTATCAGAAGTGCAGGAGGTCTCTGCTGGGGCTTCTGCAATGTCTCCCATGAGGCTGGGGCCACTTTCTCAACTGAGACTCAGTTATGGCAAGGTCTGCTTCTGAGCTGAGTCACAGGGTTACTGCCAGGACTTCGCTAAAACAAAGCCTCATTTCTCCTCATCTGTTGCCATCTCTGCCCTAAAACTCACAAGCCTTTCCTTAAGGAGCCACAGAAGAGAATAGCAGCTTCCCCAGAACCAGAGATCCCAGGGAGAGAGAGACAAGGAAATGACACCAAAAGAAGAAGAAAGAAACAAGAAAGGAGAGAGGGACATGTTATCCACAGTCATTTAATCAGTCAACCTTGGAGGTGTCACCACATGAACATTTGTCATGTTCCAGAGGTCACAAGGGAGACACTAAGCCCAGGTCACACTGAAGGGGAGGGGACTACTCAGATGTGCACACCAGGATGAGGGGAATTGGGAGCTGCTATGCAATATACCCAGCACTTGGGCCTGGTTGGGGCACCTAGGTCTGATCTGAAGGCAACAGGAAGCAACTGGAATGTCATGGGAGATGAGGATATCTGTACTAATTGTATTTGAACTCTTTCTTGAAGCAGAAAGAAAAGGCAGCCAGAAAGGAAAATGGTATTGTCACAAAGCCATAAAAAAGGAGACTGGGCCAGTTGTTAGCTCTATTCTATGTGATATTCCAGTGGTTGCTATATTTTATCTCTATTTCTGTTCATTACACACAGATGCCTAAAGGTTTTCTAAGTGCTATCCCACATATGCCTGGTGACATCACTAGGAAGCTGATGCTAAGATGACCCCACTGTTCGGTGGGAGACTAGGGAAGACTTGATAGACACGATGACTTGGCCAAGGTCACATGAGAGGATAGGAGAAAGACCTGGTCTAGACCCAGGCCTGTCTCCTCAGTCTGGAACCCAGGCTGCACCCAGGCTTGTCAAGGAATGTAGTGGACAGTGTTGGGGATATCTGTGTACATATATGGACATGTCATGGTCCTGGAGGAGACCCAACAGTAGCCTAGAGGCACATATGTAATTGTATCTTGAGGAGGGGTCAGGTCAAGGACCCCAAGACATGGCCTCTGTTCCTTCGTGACAGATCCAAACAGAACTTGGAACTTCGTAACCAGACGCCCACATTCTAGCAACAGCCTCCACCCCAGCTCATTTGGTGAAATACACTTCACAAGTGAACATGCTTTCTTGCATACCTAGGGGGCAAAACTCAAGGAGGACCCACAGAGAGCGCTTCCTCTCTGGCTGTGCAGCTCTTTCTGCAGGTCCCAGCCCCAGAACGCCCCAAAGGAAGTCTGTTACAATGAATAGGGTGCTGGTTACGTTCCCACTCCCACTACTTCTGCCCATCTGTCAGGAAAAGAAAAAGACCAAAAAGCATCAGAGCTGAGCAAACAAACACACAACAGTTCCCCACCATGAGTACTCCTGCAATGCCTTCTGGCTGAGTTTGGGGAAATAGTGACCTGAGGCAGGAGTAGGTGGTTGGAGACTGTACGCCAGGTGTCCTGTCATGGTCGTTGCCTAGACAGGGTGGAAGATGGAGACTGGCAGTGTCCAGGTTCATTCTGGGCCCCCAGTATCATCCCTTGTCCCCCTAGGGTAGAACTCTGGGACACAGGGTCTGTATGAGGTTTGGGAGGAGAAGGACACAAGGGGCAGAAACAGCCTGAGCACAGCCTGGGCAGGACCTGGAGCTCCTTGCCAGTTACCAGGCTCTCTGTTTACCTGCTCTCTGCAGGATCTCATAGAAAACTGGAGGAGGGGCTTCAACTCCAATACGATGGTGGAAGAGCCAGGGCAAGAACCAGTTGGAAGGGACGCAGCCTCAGGGTGTATGTGGGAGCAGAGGGGACTCCACAGGGGACACTAAGCCCAGACACCACCCTGACCATATTTTGTGTAGGCATAGAAAGTGCAGGGAGAGGGTCCTGAATCATTAGGATCTGAGCACCAGCTCCTCACCAATCCCCACACTCTTTGCCAGCCTTGGCCTTGATCTCACACAAGTTCACTGTCCCCATGACAACATCCCAACAGCAACACTGACACTCTTCACTTCCCTTCCTCTGATGATTTTCCACCATTCAGCTGACTAACTCCTGGACTCAGGTTCCAGATGGGAGTAAGCTGTCTTTCCACACACTCTCCAAGTCTTCCACGTCATCAGGATTAGTAGGGCTCTGTTTAGCTCAACATCAAGGAACTCTTGCTACTTGGTGCATTTCTCTGTCACTTGCTGTCTCAATGAACACACCCCGGATTCTAGAGCCAGGAGCTGGGTCTCTCTGGGCTTCACCACCTTCCAGGTGAACCCAGTTCCCACAGCCATTCAGCCTTTCAGGACTGTGGCACCTAGTCCTCATCCCCTCCTTGAGCAATTTTAACACCACCACAGAGAATGTCCTAGACATCCACAACTTGGGACCCTCCTGTCGGGCTGAGTCTATTTTCTCATCTCCAAATGTGAAGTTCTGGTAGGACTCCTGGGATAATGCTCCTAATTCATGGAGTTACCACCTCTTGTCAGCTCACAAACTAGCCTGAAGCTGCTACTATTCTCTTGGAAATTCCTCATTGAACTCTGCCAGCCTTTGTTCTGCTGGGGCTCTTCTCTCCTCCTCTGGGACAAGCCCCTTAGGGCTTTGGATTTTGCACTGAACACCATCCCCAGACACTTCTGGTGGGTCACAGGGTGGACACTGACTCTATGTCTCCTCCATGTTCCACCTCAGAAGGGAGAGGTGGCTACAGAGGTGGATGATACCAGCATTTTATGTGTGTTCCAGGCAAACTCCCAGGAGAGTGGGGAGGAGACCCTGGAGTCAACCTTCCAGGATGACTACTGCTCTTCCAGGTCCAACATCTTGAGATCCAGCACCCACCAGGAGATGGAACTAATGTGGGGAAGGTGAGCCCTGCCCAGGGTGACAGGGTCAATACAGCTATGAGTCCTGGAACTGGCCTTTTACCTCCCTGCACCTCAGCCTAGTCTCTGAACAGAGGGATGCAAGAAAACTGATCTCATGGTAGAAAAAGCCGGGCTTCTTATGCTGCTTCTCTCCTCCCCTCCAGGGTGGTCTCCTCACTACGTGGCTTACAGCTGATTCATACTCCATCTGCAAACATATAGTTACATATACATAATAGGTCCTGACACGGAGGACATGGAGTCCGAGACTTGACTGAAAACCCAGAGTGCATGGAGGAAGAGGCTGAAGGTGAAGAGGTCTGGGGTGGTGGGTGTGAGCATGTGAGGATGGGATGGGGCAGAACATGCAGAGCAGATCTTCCAGAAACAGGCAGGACAGGAACAATAAGCAGCAGAGCCATCATGGTCTACATGCATTCTGGGAACACTTCCAAAGGTGGTGGTGGTGGGAGGGGGTTCCTGTGCAGAATTCTGTGTAATGCAGTGGGAAGTATTTTCTCCCTGGAAGGAACATGGATAATTGGCAACTTTTACTCCTCTTGCAGCTGCAGGGTCCCCTCTGGTTCCACCACCTCCACCACCTGACGGAGACCTACAGCTGGAAACAACTGAAATGGCAGCTCCAGGACAGCACCTCCTGCTGGCCACTCAGCCAGCAACACCCACTGAGTGCCTCCTTATACCTGTCCCCACCCCAGTGCTGCCCTTACCCTCTCCTGCCATTTCATTTTTCATTATATTAATTTTATGTATTTATATCTTAGTTCAATTTAGCTTCTCATAAAATTAAAGGTGTTTTTCATTTTAAAAGACTCACTTTATTGGCATTAAGTACAGTCTCTAAACTGTGCCCTAATCATCACTATGTAATTCCAGAACACTTTCCTGAATTTGTTATCCATAACCACTCTCTCTTCTCCCCTCCCCTCCTGCTAGTCCCCAGCAACCCCTCCTCAGTCTAGCCCTCTGATATGCCTAGTCTGAATTTCTCAAATAAGTGCAGTCTGATTTTTCACTGGTCACATGATGTTGGAAGAGGACTAATGAAGTTTCCTTCCCAGGGTAAATGCCACACAGGTCTAAGTTCACTATTTTTTTATTTTTATCTTTTTTATTGCTGGGTGTTGAATCCAGTGGTTCTTTACCACTGAGATACTTCCCTGGTCCTTTTCCTTTTCAATTTGAGATGGAGTCTTACTCACTTGCTGAGGATCTCTCTGAGTTGCTAGGCTGCCCTCAAACCTACAATCATCTTGCTCAAAGCAGTATTATTTGGAAAATTTATATTTCCTCTATATTTAATACCTGGAGAACAGATAAATCATGTGTGTCACAGTCACACTAGAAAGACCATACAACAGAGAAAAATAATTTCCAGCGCCATGTCACTGAGTAGGTATATCTCAACAATAGTCCTCAACAAGAAATCACTTATACTAATATCAACAACAAGCCAAGCAAAATCATAAAGACTAAGAAACACCACAGAATGTAAAGAATAATGAGGACAAGAATGGACAATTCTCAGGGTACTTACACCCACTGTGGGAGAAGAAAGAGGCTAGAGAAAGCGTATGTTAGCCTTCCAGGGCACCAGGCTGCAGGGCTCTCTCAAGTGGAGTAATGAGTTCACAGGTGCTCACTGTCAGCTGCTTTAAACTAATAGACAGCAAGGGTACTCTTTGTGTGCATTGGTTTTATGAAGTGGTAGATGATCTGTGATTTCTGGAAGGTGAGTGAGTGAGTGTGTGTGTGTGTGTGTGTGTGATGCTGGGTGTGGAACCCAGGGCCTCCTACATGCTAAATATACACTGTGCTCCTGAACAACAATCCAAGGCTCTGGCATGTGTTTTCAAATAGTTGTCAACTTTGTACCATATGTTAATTGTAAAACAATTTTCTGTATTATCACCAACAAGCACCTGTACATTGTTTAACTACCTAAGTCATTATCAGTCTTTTAATAAATGATCAAAATAGCATATTTTCCATTTTTAAACCACAGTAAACATTTAACACAAGGCACCAACTCATCTGAGACTTACCTGGCCACCTCATCACCCACAGGTCTTTCATATGTGCACAGTTGATAAACAAGTCAACAGCAGTACAATGGTACCTACCACAATTAACAATAATATACAAGCTATGGTCTCCACACCACAATGATGGCAGTCTTTCCTCCAGCATCGCCAATGACTCTGATTAGAATTTTTGCTTTAGGCATCAGCACCAGTCACAATAAAACACGAACACCAAACTTTCTATATTAAAAAGAGAAACAAAGCCATTAAGAAATTAATGTCCTATGATTGAGAACTCCCATCACAGTAGAAAGAGAAGGGAATTTCCCCAGACTCATAAGGAGTGACTAGAAAAAACCAAGAGTTGAGTTAACAGGACCCTCAAAAGTGGAAGAATGAACACTGTCCTACAAGTTTTTGGTCCTACAGAGTTCTCTAGATTGACTTCAGTGGATTATCACAACTTTTGAAGTGCTGTTTTCACTTTCATTCAGTTCAGACAGCCAGAGGTATGTAATCTGTGTCCATAATAAGGCTAACAAGCAGCCAGCCCAGTGTCAGGGGTCCAGGTCATTGGGACTTGACCTTTGGAAGACACAGAGGTAGACTTCATGGAAGCTGAACCAAGCAAAGGAGACCAATACCTGATGGGTGGAGGCCATACCACCTAAACAGAATTGGCCTAAGAAGCGACTAAATCTAATTTAAAATAACCCCCACATATGGCCGGCCCTGTTCAGGTCAGACAAGGAAGGGCATCACCCTAATATTGGGAATCAAATGGAAGCAACACGCCACCTGCCACCCACAGGATTTAGGAAAAGTTTAATGTATGAACCACACCCTAAAGACCACAGGGACTTCAAGGGTAGATCTCCTCCCTATGCTCTCCTCCAGGTCCACTGTACAGATGGAAGCACAGGGTATTCCCTGTTTGAGATCCTGTCTGGGAGACCCCCACCTGCAATAAATAAACTTAGAGGGGAATCCCCATTAGCTAGGTGAGTTTAGCCTGTCCCAACAGTTCCAGGCCCTAAGAAAGACTCTTCATCAGATATTTACAGAGGTTCAGGAGAGGGCCCCCCTCATTCAGACTTCAAGTGCACCCGCACCAGCCCAGTAACTCTGTATGGACTAAAAATTGGAAGGAGCCACTTCAACTCACCTGTGGGAACCCCATATTGTTATATTAACCTCTCTCATTGCCATTAAAGTGGTAGGAATAGACCCACGGATATACCACTCTCCAGTTAAAAAGACAGTTGATACTGAGAAATCTACCTTCTGGACATCTCAGGCCAACCCCAGTGACCCCCTCAGACCAACACTCCAGAGGTCACACTGCAGACATTACCCAGGAAATCACAGCCTTGCTCCAGTCACAAACCTGAAGGCTGACTAGTCAATCCTCCATGGAAGCTTGAGGAATTCAATGGGGGATGAATTGGGGTAGTGGTCACAATGTCACCCTGCTGGACTGGGACTTACAACATTAATTGCTATTATTCATAGGTCTCACTGCCACAGCCCCAAATGACTGGAATTGAGTGAAGGAGGTTGCTCCTCTTAAGTGTGTAAGCCTACTAGGGGGAATCTGCTGCTTTTTGTAATGACTTGTGTCTTACTAAGTCCTGGGACAATGAGTCCCAGTCCTTTTCCACTATGGACCTATCAGAAATACATTTCTCCCTCCTGGAACAACAGGCTGGATTTTCATCTCTAGGAGGTCATACAAATGGAATTATATAGGTTTTCCAAGTCTACCTTCTTTCAGTCACCAGTTTTGAGATGAATTCTTGTAAGGTATGTCAGTATTTCATTCTCTTTTATTGCTAGTGGCATCCCATCACAGTAACACACAACAATTTATTCACCCATTGGTAGAAATTTCACTTATTTTCAGTGTGGGGCTATTATGAATCAATCTTCTATGAACATTCATGTACAATTTTTTGTATAGTTCTTTTCATTTATATTGTGTGAATCTCTAGGTTTGAAACTGCTGGTTCATATAGCACACACATGTACAACTTTGACACTGCCACATTGTTGAAGTGTTTGTACCATTTTGCAAAACCAGCAGGAAAATATGAATTTTCCAGTAACTCTTAGCCTTGACCACTTATGGTGTTGTCATCTTAGAATTTTTATCATTTCTAATGTGTGTAGTAGTGCTTCACAGTGGCTTTAATTTGAATTTCCCTGATGATAGCTTTCAATGTTTTTCATATAACTGATGGTTATTTCTCACTCTCTCTTTTGTTAAGTACTTGTTTAAATCTTTTGCTCCCTTCAAGACTTAGGTGATAAGGGCCAACATCTCCACCAACAAACACTGCTCCTCAAAGTTTCAGCACGCCAGAAAGGAAAGAAGCCACTACATTTCACAGCAAACAGACTGATTCCCACACCTTGGGGTGGGTGGTGGAAATCATGCTTGGTGTTCCACAGTGTCAGGAGAAGGATCGCATTTCTCTGAGAAGTTTGAGATGGCAGTAGTGGACTGGATGGGTTAGGAGGACCAGTGGTACAACAAGGCAGCCCGCATAAGAAAAGAAATAAAAGGCAAATACACAGGGACCTATTCCTCCATTGTCTGAGTATGCTCCACCACTGAATCCAAACTCCTGATGATCTAGTGATTACTATTCCATTTGGCAGGAAATATAATACCGTTTCCTATACCACTACTTCATCAAATCCATGTCTCAGTCCTTGTCATCCTGCCTTTGGAAACCAAATGGCATTCAGAATGTCACCTCACATTCCCCCCAAGAATTTCTTCCCCATATTGTGATTCTTACTCAGGAATCAGCACATCCATTTCCCCAGAATCCTTTGGGCATGGGTTTTAATCCACCTCATGCTTTGAACTTTGGGTCACACAATAATTCAAGATTTGGAAATCTATTTCATAATAGTGTATTGAGAATGTTAACATGCCTCATCAATATTTTAAACAAAATCCTGCTGAAAGCCTCAGATTCATCCATAGAATGCTAGCCAAGTATCTAATTCTGATGTGACATCTAATTTTATTCCTGGAAATAATTCAAAATTTAGTTCTCCATCAGCTTCTAATCATTCTTTTATTCTACTTGCACACACTTTTTTGTCAAGCAAAAGCACCACCTCTTAAACAATACTTTAGTCAAGGAGCAACTGAAAACACCAAATTTCACCTGCTCACACCCTTCATTTCAATATGGAAGATACATTGACTCAGAGTAATATTGAATTTTCAAAGTGTTAATACAATTTAGTTAATCAAGAAAAGAGCCATTTGAGTAACAGTGAAGCTACAAATAACAGCCTTACAAACAGGATACAGAACTGCCTAGACACCTATATGTGCAGCAGGTGCCTGCACCATTGAAAACTGCAATAAATGCTCTCTTGACCTAAGCTGTCATGAGCATTCATCTTCAACATAGTGTATTCTTGTAGAATATGTACAAAGTGAATGATGGTCAGGATGCCATCTTATGTGAAGCCTCTCATCAGAAATGGTTTCAACAAAGCTGGGGTTATGGCTCAGTGGTAGCAAAGTCACCTAGCACACAGAAGGCCCTGTGTTCAATCCTCAGCATCACATAAAAATAAAGGGGTTGTGTCCACCTATAATTAATATATAATAAAAAACTAAAAGAAATCATTTCATCAGCCGTATACTGGAATGACTGAAAGAACTTACAGCCTCCTACAGAAGCAGTCTGGGGCTGTGAGACCTGTATGGATGAGTAAGATGCCAGTTAACGCCCACTAGAGAAACTTTCGGTCCACTGCAGTAGTCAATGATTCTTAATCACAGGCATTAACCGAAAGTAGGGTTTTCCATCTGTGTATTACAGAAGTTCAGTTATACAGGATTTTAATGTTTTATATTTTTTGAATGCACACACAAAAACATTACTGTTCAGTTTTTATTACTATTTCACTTCAGGTCTTGGGTTGTAGCTTAGGGGTGGAGCGCTAAACTAGCATGCTTGATCCTCAGCACCACATATAAATAAATAAAATAAAGGTATTATGTCCATCTACAATTTACAAACCATTCAAAACTTTTTTCACTTCATTACTACTGCAACTTTTGTCTTTATCTGCTCTCTTAAATTGACTAATGTATGTAGGGGCAAAGGAAAAAAGAATGAGATAAGTAGTACTGTTGAGTTGTAAGTGTCCTTAATATACTAGCTTTGTGTAGACAACACCTCTGACTTATATGTTATGGTGACAATGGTTGTCTATATTACTCTTTAGGGGCTTGAAGTACACCTTTCTGGAAAATTCTGTCTCTTCACTTGGGTTGCAGATGTCTGATGAATGACTGGAACAAGAGGAAAACACTTAGCATCTCTGTGCCTCTTTTGTTGCCTTAGCATTTGGGTCAGATTCTATTCATAGCTGCACATAGATATTTTGAATGTCTAAAGTATGTTTTGTCCAAAATTATAATATAGGTTTCCTTGACTTAGACTTGCCTAGTCTTTCTCTCTCCCCACTTCAAGGATAAAGACATCAACCAACCACTATGATCACAAACACTAAACAGTGAAAACAGATGGCACTCAAATTCTGGAAGATCTTCATCCATTCCCAGAAAAGATATAACTATTCCTCCCCTTTTTCAGCATATCCCTGTCATTATTCCTGTCCCATATCTGTAACCCATCATTCCCCTGGAATGCAGAAGTTCATTTGTGAACAGAACTCCCTCTTTGCATTCTTTGGTCCCTGAATAAACTTTTTCTTTCTCCCTGGGAACATGCACCTCTCACACATTGGTTGTTCTGTGGGAAGAGCTTCCAAACCTGTGTTCAGTAACAGTGTTACCCAGCAAAAAATGAAGACACGTGATATGTCCTCTTTTCATTCTTTTACTTTCTACTTATACATGCCCTTATATTTTAAGTGTACCTCTTTTAAGCAGCATATATTTGGGACTTACCTTTTTTTCTAGTCTGAAAATCTTTATGCTATAAATACTACTACTATAGCTGGATGTAAGTCTGCTATTTTGTTTTCTATTTTTATCTCTTTTTTCTCCTTTATCAATCAAGTATTTTTCATTATCTCATTTTCTACTCTTCAATTTTATTACACCCATTTATTCATTCATATACATATACTATTAAGTGGTTACCCTACAGCAGTTATTCTCAAGCTAATTTTCATAGTAATCCTAAAATGATATTTGTGTTTTCTACTCATTTTCTCATAAATGTATTTTCTAGAACCTACAACTATATTGACTGCAAACCCCCAGTTTTCTAGATGGGGTGGAAGCAAAATCCACTATATCAGACCCTCAGAAATTACAACATCAAGGTTTAAAAACTGGAAGAATATAAGCACAATCGGACCATCACAATCTGTTTGGCTGTACTAGAATGTTTATTTGTACCAGAATCCTCTCATGAGCGCAGGAAAATCTTTCCCAAACCATCTTTACTGAATCTCCCACCAAAAAACCTCCCCATTAGACACTATTGCTTGGCCCCTTGTGTTGAATGAGACCACAGGCCAATGAAGGTGGGTAAACTAACCCTTCTGTCTCTACCTCCAACATTCCAATGCCTCTTACAGTTCTCAACCAAAACATAACAATTTTTTTCCCATGGCAAAGGCACAGGAGGTTTGCATGAGTTTACAAGGGCCAGAACTCAGGACGGGATGATATAAATTGTGGATATATCACATATATATCAGGTACCGAGAACAAGCTTGTCAATGAATCACCGAGAGCAATTTATTCAGACTTTAATATCCAGATTTCCATGCAAGATGGAATGTTTGTTTTTTCAGGTGATTTTCTCACTTGTGCTGAGGTAGAAGACAAAATCTCCCTGAAGAAGGTAAACAATGCAGGTGAGCTTGTATTAGATCTTGACTACTATTTCATCCATTGACGTACACTTTATCTATTGCCCAGAAGTGATTTTAAAATTATTTTTATTGTAGGTGGACAAAATACCTTTCATTCATTTTTGTGTGGGAATGAGGATCAACTCCAGTGCACTCCACCCCCAAGAAGTGATTTTTATGGAAAACTTATGCTCCTGCAAGAATGTTGAATGGTGGAAAAAACTGTAGTACCTCTGCACCATGGAATACCACACAGGAATAAGAATAATGAACGGTTGCCACATTTATCAACTGGGATGATTGCAAGCATATCAGGCTGAGTAAAAAACATGAATCAATCTCCAATGGCAACTATAGCATAATCAGAATTGACTGGCCTTTGCTCTGGACTGTATCCTTGGGATTTATCAAATAATACAACAACCATTATTTGTATTATAACTGTGTTTATGATAACAGGTGGGATCTAATGCAAGAAAGGGGAGGTTGGTCATCATCAACACTATTCATGTGAGTAAATGGTTAGGGTTCAGAGCCAGCCCAACCTCAGGGAAGTGGAGGGAGATGGACACTGTATTCAATCTTGTGTCCAGTGATTTAACCAATCACGCCTACATAATAAAATCCCAATAAAAGTTCTGGACACTGAATCTCAGTGGAGATTCCTGCATGGCGAACACAGTGATGAGTCAGTAGGAAGATGTGCTGGATTCCACAGGAAAGTCCTTTTCAGACCCTCCTCCACCTCAAACTGGAGGTCTCTTAATTTGACTTGTCCTGGCTTGTAACTTTATAACAACACTTTAATCATCAGTATTCCATGAGTTCTTTCAATAATTTGGGTGAAGTACATGAATGACAGGATCACAGAAATCCTCCAATTAGTAGTTCATCAAAAGTGTGGGGCTCTCAGGGATCCTTATAATACAGCCAGCATCTGAAATGAAGGCAGCCTTGCTGGGGACCCTGCCCTTGAACTTGTGGAACCTGAGCTCACTGGTGGTACTTACCACCAGAGTTGCAATGCAGTACACAAGTGGGTATCAACACACTCACGCACTATATCATTACATATTTACAGTGATGCCAAACAGATTAGTAACTGCCAACGTTAAGGAAGAGGGGTGGGATTACGAAGGCAGATCTGTGCCTCATGAACTGAGTTCTGTATGTCTGTTGCAGGGTGGTTACATGAACCCACACATCTGGGAAAATGCAATAAACCTTGCACATACACTGTACCAATTGGGGTTTTCACTTGGGATATTCTCCCATGACAATGTAAGATAAAACCGTCCAAGTTATCAAATAAAATGCATACAGACCTCTCTTACTGTTGTCACAGCTTCTTGTGAATGTATAATCTCAAAGTAAAAATATTTTAAACAAAATCAAATGCTAACACACATGACCACAAAAAAAGGTGAATCGTGTATATGAACACCTTTTGTTAAGAAGGTCTCACTCACTTCCTGCTAATATCACTCCTAGGCAGGCTATTCCTTTGACTTTGCTGTTACTTCTATAAAATGGACTCTCTTTACAAAAGCATATACTAGTGGAATATCAGGTAGAAACAATGACACCTGGAAATATAATTCACAGATAAATGCTCCCAGTACATCCCCATTACTTATCAAGTGAATGTGCTTTAAACATCAACATCATTTTTGTCCACTATTTATAAACAGCATAATCTGCTGGTGGAGGATTAGGGGGCCCTGGCTTTCTGGAAGATAGTGTGGGCACTGTGTGACAGGGACTTGAACCACCCATGTGCAATTTGAAGATCTACTTCTAGCCAGGCATGGTGGCACCCATCTCTAGTTCCAGCTAAACAAGAGATTGAGGCAAGAGAATGGCAGGTTTGAGGCCATCCTGGGCAACACAGTGCAAACCTGTCTCAAAATTCTAAAGGCTGTGTATGTAGTCAATGGGGGGTGTTAGGCTATCATGTGCAAGATCCTTGATATAGGAAAATAAAAAGAAAGAAAAATGTAAGTCAACTTCCAGGAGGAATAGGGAGAAATGAAGATATCTTCAAAGAATACAAGTTCTCATTCAGAATGGAGAAACTTTTAGTGATATGCTACAGTGCATGACAATGATGCGCTGTAATTGAATATCTAAAAATTGTTAAAAAAAAAATAGAACTCTAAAAAAAATAAAACTCACCAAAGAGATGAAACGGTAGTGAGGTGATATTTGTAAGTTAACTGATTTTTTCTCATATGTACATATATATCAAAATTCATATAGTATCTCATAAAATACTTAAATTAATACCAATGTAAAAATAAGTAAATAATTCATAAAGAAAAAATGGTCTAATTCACCAGTAGTGAAGTACTCAAATCATTAATACATTTAGCAGAATTTTGGTAGTTGCCATTTTGTGAACTAAATTAAAACTAATTGAAAGCAACCCAAATATGTCACAGTAATTATTATAATAATTATAATAATAAATCCTATGTAGGGTATGTGGACTTGACATATATGCATGTAAAACTGCAAAAGGGTTGGTATGGTATGATTAGAGGTATTTTTATTTTTTTCTTTGAAATTATCTCCAAGATAAAAGATATTGAGCTTCACATAACAGAAATAGCCTTTCACTGGATTTATTGCATAAATCCATATGGGAAAAAGCTGAAAATACAATAACAGGATTAAGAATTCTCTCCGGAAAAAAAAAAGTGGAATCCTGAAACTCTACTTTCAACAACCACTTTGGAAAACCATTTAACACTTTCTGAGTGAAACACAAACACCAACTACATGATCCAGCATTTTCACACCTGGATGTTTTCCCCAGGGAAATGAAAGCATATCTGCATAGGAGGACTTGTACAAAAAAGATCACAGCAACTTTGTTTTTAGGGACAAAAACTGGAGACACAAATGTCCACCAGCAGATGAATGGAGAACCAATTTGTGCTACAAAGAAGTGACAACACACAAGAAACTAAAAATAATTATGCTGAAGAAATTAGCCCACAAGCAAGCACATACTGAATGGGTACAAGGACAGAATTATCGACCAGGCACATAAACCAGACGAGTGGTTCAAGGGATGGGAGGACAGGAAGTGATTACAAGTGGCCACAGGATCCTTAAGGGGACACAAGCCGGAATTACTTCTATCATTCGGGTGATGGTTTCCAAGGTGTTTATATATATAAATTTTGTTATTTATCCTTTGTATATATTCAGTACATTATATGTTAACTATGCCTCAAACTGCCTAAGAAGAAATTACCTCACATATTCCATACCTATATACCATCCACAGCTCAACCCATTGATTAACATTCTTGTATGTTGCCGCCTGCAGCAACAAGACCGCGAGAAAGAATCGGAGGCGGACTGGGAATAAACAACTTCTTTATTTTTCTTTAGTGGCGCTTCCTTGCTTGCTCTCCCCAAGTAGATGCCTTGGTGCCAACACCAGCTCCACCTTCCAGGATGGTTAAGGCCTCTCTTTGCCTTGTGCAACAAGATACCAGTGACATCTTCCCGGTCCAAGCGCAGGTCTTGCGGGCTGAAGTGCCAGTCTGGCGCAGAGCGGCGCCCTGAGGAGCCGGGCTTTCTGCCAGCTCTGTTGTCTGACGCCTCATGAGCAAGGTTGCTGGGGCAGTCACACAAGCGCACGCGGGCAGCACAGGCCAGCAGGTAGGCATGTCCTATCACGCGTGCGTGCATGGCCTCCTCCCCAAACAGCTGCAAGCTGTCTCTACACTTGTATACTGAAATTTCACATGGAAAAAACTAAAATGAGCAGTCTCAAATAAATAACAAACTTTTAAAAAACAAACCAAAAATAAAAACCTCAAGTGAGACAAGAGAGCGTGCTAACTTCTTAGACCAGGGCTTATCCATCTCTTACAAGGTTTGCTTTAAAAAGAAAATCCATAAGATCTCAGATAACTATCCCCCTTCACATGAAGTGCCAATTTCACTCAGCACCTCAATGGGTATGCAAATATGTGAACACACATGTACACACTCACACACAAACACACAAATACACCTTGTGGGGGGAGAGGTGTGTAGCAGTGAACCTGGACCCTGGGTCCAGTGACAAAGGGAAAAGGAAGAAGATTCTGGAGGCAGCACATTCATGGGAGATGAGCAGCCCATATCCAGGTTCCATATCCCAGATCCATAGAAGGGAAGGAAGAGAGATATCAGGATTTCAGGGCTTGTACACCCCTGAGGAAAACCAGGGTATGCCTGGCCTGGGGTTCTGTGCCCACCAGCACAGGCACCTTACTATAGGAAAAGTTGCCTAGTGTGGAGGGGATTTGGGACAGAAGCCACAGTTTCCTTCCTGACATAAAGTGGAGGTTCCGGTTGGTCACTGCAGGGACCCCTAGACTCACCAACCTCTAGGTCCTGGTGCACACAAATCCTTGGATGATGCTTTCTGCCTCCTGGATGTCCTTCTGAGCCAGACAGAGGCTTGGTGGGTTGGAGGACAAAGAACTGGGGAAGGATACAATGTGGCAGAGCACCGACCCCCTCATTCTTGGAAAAGTCAAGAACTGCCTTGTTGGAGACTCAGAGTCAGATGTGGAAGTGGGACCACATCCTGGCAGTGGCTCTGGTGAAGAAGCCTTGTGAGAGGGGAAAGAGGAGCTTCTGAGGTCCCTCCTAATGCCCCCGGATCCTGTTGTCCCGCTCCTCTATGCCCCTGGCAGCTGGTAAGCTGAGGTCTCGGAGTCACTCAAGCAAAGACTTGAGTGGGATCCAGCCCTGTGTGACCCTGGGCAGTGTGTGCCAGAGGGGAGGATCAACTGCTCAGGAATTCAACGTCAAAACTAGCTGAGGAAGAGGGGAAGTTACAAAGGCAACCAGTGGAGCTGGATAGAGCTCAGAAGGAGAGGGACGAAGGGACAGGTTCTAGGGCCTTCTCAATTATATTATTGACCCACCACTATGTGAAAATGCTACCCCACAAACTTAGAGGATGCAACAACAAACATTCATGGTCTCACAGTTTATATGGACCAGGAGTCTAGAAGGGCTCAGGTGGAGGCTTCTGCCATATCTCCCAAGAGGCCAGGGCTGTGGTCTCAGCTGAGGTTATGACAAGATCAGCTTCTAAGCTGAGTCACATGGTAACTGGCAGGACTCAGGAGGACAGAGGCCTCATTTCTCCTCATCTATTGCCCACTGTGTCCTAAGACTCATGACCTTCTCCTTAGGGTGCCACATGAGATAAGAGAAATTTGCCCCGAACCAGAGATCTAAGGGAGCCAGAGGATGGGGGGACCAAGAGAGGAATAAACTGAGGAGAAAGAGCCCAAAATGGTAGCTACAATTCATAAGCAGATCATGGAAGTGCACGACCAGACTGAGGGTAGCTGAGGTGCAAGCAGGAGGCCCAGTTCAGGCACTTAGCTCTGAATTTAAATGTAATGGGAAGCACTCAGAGGGCTACAGAGCATGAAGCTACCTGAATTAATTTCAACACTCTCATGATGCAGACAAGGAAAGAAGGACAAGAAGGGAGTGACTTTCCAAAGGTCATGAGGTAGGAAATGAAATCTACTTTTAGATATATCCTATGCCATATCCCACACCTTCCTGAATTTTATCTCTAATTTTGTGTATTACATACATGGGACAGCAGTCCACAGTGTTAGCTCACACATGCCTGATGACTTCACTAGGAAGCAGATGCAATGATGAACCCCACTGTGCAGGGGGAGAAAGTCTGAAGACAGGATGCTTTGTCCAGGGACATATGAAAGGTCAGGAAGAGGAGCCGAGTCTAAACTTAGGTGTATCTCCTCAGAGTTAGAACCCCAGCTGCACCCATGCCTGTTGCAGGAATGTGGGGGACAGTGATGGAATTGCTGTGTACACATAGGGAAGTATCATGGTGTAGGAGAGCAGACAGTAACTCAGAGGGACATATGTGGCCTTGTCTGGAAGAGGTGTCAGGAAGGGGACACCCAGGACATGACTTCCCTTCCTTGGTGATAGATGAAAACAAGTTGAAACCCTGTGAACAGGCGCCCACATTCTAGCTACAGGTCACCTCCCCAGCTCATTTGGTGAAACACCTTCCACAAAGATGTTTGGTGCTTTACAGGCCCTAGCGGTCAAAGATTTAGGAGGCTCCACACACAGCCTCAGGATACCCTGTAGGCACAACCTGTGGAAAGGGGTTCTAGCAACAGCCACCTCCCCAGATCACTTGGTGAGACATCTTTGACAAAGAAGGATGTTAGTTACCTCTGAGTTTCTAGTGACCAAGCCTGTGGGACACACACAGCAAAGTAGTCTCTATGTCTGCATCCCCCTACCCCAGGGCCCAGAATCAGGATATTCCTCAGGCACAATGTATGGCAAAGCATGCTAACCTGGTTTAGTTGCTACAAAAGAAACAGCAGGACCCACTTGAATTTGGGAGGTGAGAGGCCTTTACAAAGCACATCAGCTGTCCATGGAAACTGCTACAAGTTCAGAGCATTATGAGTGAAACGAAGCCAGGTACAGTGGACACACCTGTAATCCCAGCAGCTCTGGAGGCTGGGACAGGAGGATCTTGAATTCAAAGCCAAACTCAGCAACAGTGAGGTGCTAAGCAACTCAGATCCTGTCTCAAAAGAAAATAGAAAATTTGGCTGGGGATGTGTCTCAATGGTCAAGTACCCTGAGTTCAATTCCCAGTACCAAAAAAAAAAAAAAAAGTGAAATGAGATATGACAGTACGTCAGCAGTGGGGTGGCTGCCTGTGAGCATGTAGGAAGATCAGACTGGGTACTCAGTGTAGAGCTTCCAGAAGTGTGGGTGGGGCAGGGACAATGAGAAACAGCAATCATTGGCTGGATGCAGTCTGGGAACTCCACCAGGCTGCGTTTTTATGTGGAGCTTTCACAGAGAGAAGGTGGACATTATCTTGTGCCTAGAAGGAACATGAACATTTCCTCTTGCAGTTGCAGGGCCACCGCCAGCACTTTCTGCAGTTCCAGCTGCTGATCCATCACCATGCTGAGCACCAGAGGGAGACCCACTGCCAGAAACCCCTTCACATCAGCTCCAGATGTGAGTTCCTGGAGGCTCCATGGCCAGTGCCAGCTCTTCAGCTCCAACTCCGGCCTGCTATGCTCAGAGCAGCCCAATCCTCCCTTACCATTTCATTTCCTATTTCTTTTACTTGCTTATTTTTATTTGTTTATGATTGGTTTTAAATAAAATTTACTATTTTATTCATTTTGAAACATTTAGTTCCTTGCATTTATTTTCTATTTTCTTTTCTGTCTGGGACCCAGGGTGCTTAACAACTGAGCCACATCCCCACTACTTTTGATTTTTTTTACTTTGAGACAGGGTCTCGCTAAGTTGCTTAGTTCCTCACTAAGTTGCTGAGGTTGACCTTGGGCTTTCAATCCTCGTGCATCAGCCTCCCGTCACTGGGATTAGATGTGAGCTCTGCTCGCCTGGCCCAGTTCAGGGTGTTTTCAATATTTTTCAACTTTCACCACTGTCTGGTTCAGAACATTTTCCTCAGTCAAGTCCCACCCCATTCTCCTCCTCCAAGTCCCCAGCAACCACGCATCAATCTATGCATGTGATTTACCTATTCTGGATTTACCACATCAATGCAGTCAGATTTCTATTTGGCTGCACAGTATTGGAAGGGGCTGGCTAAGTTCAACTTTGGTTAGAAGGGAACACACCAGATAGGTCTAAGTTCTTAAGTGAAAAAGAAAAACTCTCTAGACAATGCCTCCAGAACTTTGGGATGGAAATGTTTATCTAGGACACAAATGTCAGAAACCACAAAGAAAATGACTGACTGCTAATGGCAACACAAAAGCAACAACACAGATAAATACACCACAGATGAGTGTTCCTTAGACCTTCAGGCAGATAAAGGGTTAATACTGTGGGGTTACACAGAACCCTCAGGAGTTAACTTTTTTAAGTGGGACAAAGGAAAACATTCTGTGATTCAAAAGACAATCAATGTAGATGGGCTGTAAGAGGGACAGCTCAACCTGAGTGTCAATATAAATATACACATTACTGAGATGAACAGGTGAACCCCATTGACCAGGCAAGTTTTAGATGCTGAACAGGACTGGGGAGAGTATGGGAGGTGAAGGCCTGTGCGAATTTGCTGGGATAGATAACCAGTGATACTCTGCTCACAGAGAATCACTGGGCACCCCATTTGGATACCACAGGTCAAAGTTCTAAAAGTTGTGGGTGCTTTTACCTAGCACATCCAATGCTCTAATGTCAGTACTGTTTCTTCCAGACGCAGGTGAAATAAGAAGGAACTGGAGATGGCCTCGAGTTCAAGATCCTCCTGTTACAACCCACAAGCAGCTGGGATTACAGGTGTGAACCACCTTGCCTAGGTTTAACAATTTTAAAATACGAGGCTCATTCTGGCAGGACACAATCCTGAGTCATTCCTCCAGAAAATTCACGTGTGGTCAGAGCAACCATGATGAACACCAGAGTAACCCTATCATTGGGCAAAGTTCAAATATTCAGAGAACCCCTCCCAGAAGTTCAGGGGTGGGCAAGTCAGCTTCTTTCTCCTTTCTATCACAGATCTTTGGTCGTGGTTCTTTTTCTTGGGTAACACTGGGGAGAGGGAGTTGGGGATAGTGTCAAGAGGTTTTTGACTCTACTTCTCAGTGCACTTGATCAGCATTATCAGTACATTAAGATGTTACCAACAAGGCTAGGGTCATACCACAGGGTATGGCAGATGTGGCCTCATAAGAGGAGTCAAGGACTCTGCCACCCCAAGTATATGAAAAGAATTCAACATCATTAGCAATCAGGGAAATGAAAATCAAAACTCCTCAGAGATGTCACCTCACAGCAGCCACAATGGCAGGCATCAAGAATACAAACAATAGTAAATTCTGGTGAGGATGTGGAGAAAAACACTTTTTCACTGGTGCTGGGATGGTCAATTAGTACAACCACAGAGGACATCGGCATGGAGACTTCAAAAGACTAGGCATGGAACCAGCTATAGCACTCCTCAGTATATATCCTGAAAAATCAAACTCATGCTACAACAGTGATACACGCATACCCATGTTTACAGCAGCACAATTCACAAGAGCCAAACTATGGAACCAGCCAAGGCTTCAATCACCAGGTGAATAATAAATAAAATGTGGTCTATATACAACATGAGTTTTATTTAGCCACAGACAAAGATCTATGTCATGTCCAGAAAAAAGGATGGACTATGAGGCCCTTATCTTAAGCAAAATAGTACAAACTCAGAAGATCAAGAGTCATATGTTTTGCCTCAAGTAAAGAAGCTTGAGGGGGGAAAAAGGAAAAGAATGGTGGCGAGGGAGTAATCTCATAAAAATCCCAGGGATTGCAGAGCAAGCCAGCAGAGGAGCCAGCCCTCCTGCATGGTGGAGCCAGCCTGCCTGACCCCCACACCGAGGTCGGGCGCCACTGCTGAGCCTTCCTACCTGCCCCCCATACTGCTGAGGGACACTGCACTTGCCTCTGTGCTGACTCTCAGCGCTCCCTCCTAAGGCACCCAGTTTCTTTGTAGGCTGGTGCAGGTATTTTGAATTATTCCTGAGGGCATGGCCATCATCATTGGAAGGGCAGCTCCCTTCCTGAGACACCTACAGAAGACCAGAGGACCTTTGACAGGACCCAGGAGTCAAGAAGAGGAGGTACTGAGAGACTCGGGACCAACTCAGAGCCACTGGGTGAGTCTCTCCCACTGGTCGAGCTGCCCGGATGAGGCAGTAGTCCCGAAACACAGGGAACTTTGTGGAATAGAGTGGCCTAGAGAGACTCCCCTGCTGGGGCCATGAACCCAGTCAACCAGGAGCATTGCAGAGGAGGGCCGCACAGCAAGAGGATTCGACGCAGAATGAGGGTCCAAGGCCCAGGCGGTAGCTCCAATCCCCAGGGAACGTAGCAGAGGAGGGCCACTCAGCGAGGGAGTCACTCGCAGGGCCAGGCTCCCCAGCCCAGGTGGTAGGTCGGGACCCATGGGAACGTCACAGAGGAGGGCTGCCCAGTCCAGGTGGTAGTTGTGGACCGAAGGGAACTTCTCAGAGGAGAGCTGCCCAGGGAAACTTCCCCACTGGGTGAGTCTCCCCACTGGACAAGGCTTTCCCACCAGGGCAGTAGAACCAGAGACATAGGCCCAGATCAGACGTGCCCCAGTCTGCAATCTAGTCCCCCTCTGGCTGACCATCAGTCAACAAGTAGAGGCACCTCTACCCACTGACAGGGAATATACCCCACCAGAAGGTCACCACCCCTAGAGGGGCAGCTTCCTTGTGAAGCACTGCATTATCAAGTTCCTCCAAGGCTTCAGGCTACTGAAGGCTAAGAGGTGAGTTACTGGAAATCTACAAAGACAATATTAGTCAATAGAGGAAATCTACAATATCTCAGTGTTTCACTACTAGAAGGGTAGATACCTGAGCCATATGAGAAAACAAGGGAAGAAAATGTCCCAAACAAACTGAGATGCTACAGCAATAAAATCCAATGAGAGCATGGCAGAAGAAATGTCAGAAAGGGACTTCAGAATGTACATAATTAAAACGATCAGAGAAGCAAACGATGAAAGAGCAAATGCAGGCTTTGGATGATCGCACCACTCAACAGTTAAAAGAGTAAATGTGGGAAGCAAAAGATCATTTCAATAAAGAGTTAGAGATACTGAAAAAAAAAAAAAAAAACAGACAGAAATCCTTGAAATGAAGGAAACAATAAACCAAATTAAGAATGCCACAGAAAGCATAACCAATGGGATAGAACACCTGGAAGACAGAACCTCAGATATTGAAGACAAAACATCTGACCTTGAAAACAAAGTTAACCAAACAGAGAAGATGGTATGAAATCATGAACAGAATCTACGAGAATTTTGGGATATCATGAAAAGGCCAAATTTAAGAATTATTGGGACAGAGGAAGGCTTAGAGAAACAAACCAAAGGAATGAACAACCTATTCAATGAAGTATTACCAGAAAATTTTCCAAATCTGAAGAATGAAATGGAAAACCAAGTACAAGAGGCTTACAGGACTCCAAATATACAAAATTACAATAGGCTCACACCAAGGCACATTATAATGAAAATACCTAACATACAAAATAAAGACAGAATTTTAAAGGCTGCAAGAGAAAAGAATCAAATTACATTCAGGGGGAAATCAATAAGGATATCAACAGATTTTTCAACCCAGACCCTAAAAGCTAGAAGGGCCTGGAACATTTTTCAAGCTCTGAAAGAAAACGGATGCCAACCAAGAATCTTATACCCAGCAAAACTTACCTTCAGATTTGATGATGAAATAAAATCCTTCCATGATAAACAAAAGCTAAAAGAATGTACAAAAAGAAAGCCGGGCCGGTCCGTCCGCCGCGGCTCCCGCCGTACCACGTGTGTTCGGGCTGGAGTGCTGGTGTTCGCTGCTGTGGATTGGGTCGGCGATTGTCGGATCTGGAGTGCGGAGGCTCCCCGCGGCCTCCCGGACGTCACCATGGTGGGCCCCCTCCCACTTTCCTGAGCCCTGTCGCCTAAAGTTCCAAAGGGAAAAAGTACAGTACGGAAAAAAAAGTCATCCATCCATATAGTAGAAAAGCAGCTCAGATTACGAGAGAGGCCCACAAACAGGAAAAAAAAGAAAAGTTGAAGAATGAAAAGGCCTTACGTCTCAATCTTATTGGTGAAAAACTGCAGTGGTTTCAGAATCATCTGGATCCAAAAAAATCGGGATATTCAAAGAAAGATGCTTGTAAATTAGTTGAAAGGTATTTAAATAGATTTAGCAGTGAGCTGGAGCAGATCGAGTTACATAACAGCATCAAAGACAGGCAGGGACGGCGGCACTTCTCCCGGGAAGCAGTTATCAAGCAGACGATGGAGCGTGAGCGACAGCAGTATGAAGGATATGGCCTTGAATCAGGGAGCATAGCTGGTGAAAGGCGGCTTGTGAATTCTGACTAGTTTGCAAAGATCCCAGACATTTTAAATGCAAACAATCTGAAAACTTTTAGGGAATGGGATTTTGATCTGAAGAAATTGCCAAACATTAAAATGAGAAAGCTCTGTGCTAATGATGCAGTTCCTAAGAAGGGCAAGAGGAAAACTATTTTAACTGTAGACAAAAATGTAGACGAATTGGAACTAAAAGGTGAATCAGATGACTCAGATGAAGAAATGACTCCAGTAGCCTGATTGTCTTTACTGGAGTTGAAAATAATTTGAGAGCTTCAAGTCACACTCATTAATTTTGGTAAATAATTATCTAGACATAAGAATTTGCTATTTACTTCATTTTCCTGTATAACGAGGGTCCCATTTGTAGTTTAAAAAAATGTTATGATTTTTATTTAAAAATGAAGGCTTTTCATTTATATTGTTGCTAAAATAGGTATAAGTTGTATTAGTCTGTTTTCAATTGCTATAATAAAATACCCAAGGCTAGGTCGGTTGCTTATTAAGAAAAGACATTTCTTTAGCTCATGATTTTGGAGGGTGAAAGTCCAAAGGAACGACCCTGGCAAGGGCCTCTGGTGATATCACTTCATAGTGAATGACATCACAATCCATGCAGGAGGGTGGTGAGACAGGACACCAGAGAATAGGAAGGCTAGTAATGACTTCTTACTAGGCCCACCTGTTAAAGGTACCACCACCTCTTAACATTGCCACACTAGGCACCAAGCTGCCTGTACATGAGCTCTTGAGGGACAAATACCAGAAGTGATCTTTTAAAGACATTTAATCTGAACTTTGTGCAAAGGAAAAGTAATATGTGTGAAGACAAAATGTGTTTTCAGTTTTTTCCTTATGTGGAAAATATGTAGGAAAAATTTGCATAATCTCCCAAATGGGGTGAATGGACAATAACCTGTTTTCTAAGAGATTCCTGTGGACATTTCTTAAATTGTGATAATAATGAACTTGTATTAAACTGATTTCTCACTTAAAAAAAAAAAAAAAAAAAAAGAAAGCCGGCATTACAGAACATTCTCAGCAAAATATTCCATGAGGAAGAAATGAAAAACAACGATGTAAGTGCTGGCCGTATAGCTCCTCACGTAGAGTGCCTGACTCTCATGCTGGAGACCCAGGTTCGAGTCCCCAGCCCTCTGTGATTGTGCAAATACCAAACAAACAAGTGCACCGAAAAACAACGATGTAAATCAGAAAAGGGAGGAACTACCCTAAAGGAACAGCCAAATAAAGGAGAAATCAAGTCATGTCAAAAAAAACAAAAATGAGCCCAATGACCAGGAATACAAATCATATCTCAATAATAACCCTAATGTTAATGGCCTGAACTCAACAATCAAAAGACATAGATTGGCAGATTGGATTAAAAAGAAAGATCCAACAATTTGCTGCCTGCAAGAGACTCATCTCATAGAAAGAGATACACACAGACTAAAGGTGAAAGGATGGGAAAAAACATACCATGCACATGGACACAGCAAAAAAGCTGAGTATCCATCCTCATATCAGATAATGTGGACTTCAAGCCAAAACTAGTCAGAAGGGATAAAGAAGGACATTTCATACTGCTTATGGGAAGCATAAATCAGCAAGACATAACAATCATGAATATCTATGCCCCAAATAGCAGCTCATCCGTATACATCAAACAAATCCTTCTCAATGCCAGAAATCAAACAGACCACAACACAATAATACTAAGGTGATTTTAACACACCTCTCTTACCACTGAAAAGATCCTCCAAACAAAAACTGAACAAAGAAACCATAGGTCTCAATAACACAATCAACAATTTAGACTTAATGGACATATACAGAATATACCATCCAACAAAGAGCGAATACACTTTCTTCTCAGCAGCACATGGATCCTTCTCTAAAACAGACCACAAGTTATGCCACAAAGCTACTGTTGGCAAATACAAGAAGATAGAGATACTGCTTGTATTCTATCAGATCATAATGGATTGAAATTAGAAATAAATGACAGAGTAAAAAACAAACTACTCCAACACCTGGAGATTAAATAATGCGCTATTATATGATGAATGGATAACAGTTAAGACATCAGGAGGGAAATTAAAAAATTCTTAGAGGTGAATGAGAACAAAAAAACATCATATCAAAATCTCTGCGACACTATGAAAACAGTACTTAGAGGAAAATTTATTTCATGGAGTGCATTCAATAAAAGAAGAAAAAAATCAACAAATAAACAACCTAACACTACAGCTCAAAGCCCTAGAAAAAGAACAACAGAGCAACACCAAAAGTAGTAGAAGACAGGAAATAGTTAAAATCAGAGCTGAAATCAACAAAATTGAAATAAAAGAAACCATCAAAAAAATTGACAAAATAAATAGTTGGTTCTTTGAAAAAAATAAACAAAATTGATAAACCCTTAGCCACACTAACAAAGAAAGGAGAGAGAAAACTCAAATTACTAAAATTCGGAATGAACGAGGAAATATCACAACAGACACGAGTGAAACATAAAACATAATTAGAAGCTATTTTGAAAAATCTATACTCCAACAAAATAGAAAATCACAAAGACATAAACAGGTTTCTAGAGACATATGAATTACCTAAACTGAACCAGGAGGACATACTATTTGGAAATACCACACACCCATGAAAAGGAATGAACTGTTGCCAAATTATTTTGCTATACTGTGTGCTGGTATGAATATGTAACAACAAATTCCATCATTATGTACAACTATAAAGTACAAATTAAATGTGGGAAAAATAAAACAATTATGCAGAACTGTTTTACATTTTCAAACACACAAAAAAAGAGACACTAGCAGATTAACAGCTTCCCCCTGTATCGTTAATGATCAGTCCAGCTCCTTATCACACCAGATGTACCAAATGTCTCCCAGGGCAAGACCACTCAGGTTTGTAAGCTTTCACTGGATCCTGGGTTTTAAAAGCAGAAGTGATCTCAGCCATATGTGGCTTCACTGTTCCAGGCAACAGCAGGGACCCAAGTAAGACACAACAGCATGACTTGCTTTGAGACTCATTCAAAGTGTTAACATAATATTACATATCTCACTGTATAATTCACCCATTCATCCTTTACTTTCAGCTATGAACCATTTTTATTTCAGATTTACATCCAAATTTTTGTACCCTTGTGAGGGACATAAAGGGAAGCTACTTTGCTAGTCTCCACTGCTGTCATCAGAATCCTACTTAAGCAACTGCCTTCCCCCACCCATCCCCTTCCACTCCCATTCATTCAGGGTGGGACTACATGGACTGCAAACCCCATTTTTTCTAAATTGTTTCATAAAAGCAAAAAACAACTTATTAAACCCTTAGAAACTGCATCATGGTTTAAAAATCAAAAGAATATAAATACAATCAGACCATCATGATCTACACATGTAAAAGTCTCCCCTAATAATGACAGAAGCCATCAATTAAGAAAATCATCAGATATATCAACAATCTATTAATCCACTCTTAGTGGAGGGGTGTTGGTTGAGTTTCAGCTCTCGGGCTGCGCGGTGGGGCTGGATTTAGGTGGATTATTCAGTTTGGTTTCTAGCTCTCTGCCAGCACTGCAAGCTTTATGAAATGATGATTAAATGATAATGTAGCTATAATATAAATACAGACAGAGACAGAAATATGCTGAGAGCATCTAACCCAGTTCCAGGGATATTTAAATTCTTAATATGCAATGGCTCTAAAACTGAGAGGAAAGTAGACTAGATAGTTGAACGGGGGCTTGAGCTCCATCTCTGTCACTTGTCATCTAGGCGACATTGGGTAAGTCATTAACTCTCGTTGATCTACAGTTTTCTCATAAAAAAAATGGAGATTAAAGTACCTGCATGCAGGGAAATGTCAGGACTGAATGAGACGCACCTATAAGTGAGAGCTGTTCAAATCCATTCAACCCAACCTCCCTGCCTGGAGCATCCCTTCCTCTGCTTCTGCCAGCATTTGTTCATTCAATGCAAAGACCAACAACTAACCACCTACTGTGTGCCAGAAACCACACCTAGGACTGGAGACAGAGTGTCTGCCTGGTGAAGCTCATACATAGCCTGGGGGAGACCCAGATAATCAGTCAAAGAGATATGGCAAGTGCCTGACAGAAGGTGATGCAGGGGAACAAAGAGACATAAAGGAGGGTGGGATATCCAACAGGGTCTGGGTGGAGGGGGTCACCAAAGGACTTCCCCCAAGGGCTGTGTGCTGGCCTTCATGCAACCCTGGCTCAGCATTCACCCATCCTTCTCTGTCCTCATGGCCATGCTGGACGGCAACTCTACTGCCAGCATCCCTGGTAGTTCTGTAAGATGGATGGTTACAGAGATGATCTGGAGGCTGAAGGAGGCTGTGTTAGATTCCCAGAGCAGTCAGAGCAAAGTGCAGTAGCCTCCCCACCACCACTACCATAGGGAGTGCCTTTCAAGCCCCAAGAAGGCTCCAAACCATAGATAGCACCAAACCCTGTGTGGGGTTTTTTTTCTATACATAACCTACCTATGGTAAAGTTTAATTTATAAAAAAGGCATATTAAGATTATGAGATTAACAATAACAATAAAATAGAACAATTATAATAATAGACTGTACTAGAAGTTATTTAAAACTTACACTGTTTCTGGATTGTTCAGACCATGGTTGGTCTGGTGGGGGTCTTTAACTACACAAATCTATTGTCTCACAATTCTGGAGACTGGGAACCCAAGATCCAAGTGTTGGCAGGGTTGCTCCTTCTGATGGCTGCAGAAGAGAATCTGTCTGCTTCTGGTGAGTTGCTGGTAACCCTTGGCATCCTGGGCTGGTAGAAATGCCACATGATCTCTGACTTTCTGTCCCCATGTCCTTCTCTCCATGTGTGTTTCTGTTCAAATTTCTCCTTTTCGTAAGAACACCCATCACATTGGATTGAGTTGACCAAAATCCACCTCTGTATCAGCAATGACCCTGTTTCCAAATGTTGTCACATTCTAAGACACTGGGGGTTATGACTTCACCATGTGAATTTTGATGAGATGTGAGTCAAGACTTAATAGAAGATCAAGTCTAAACCCTCTTCCCATTACTGCTGGTGGCACAACCCTGGGCAGTGCCAGATGGTTCCAGAATGAGTAGTTAGCTCCTGTTCCCATGTACTCTCCTCACACTCCTAGAAACAGTCTCATGGTACCCTGCCAGAAATTATCAGTATCAGATGGCAAGGGTCACACCCGTGGGGACCCTCCTCAAACATGCAGATTCTAAAACTCTAACCTCTCCCTTCTCCTTCCAGCCCTATGGTATAATTAGCTTCTTTCGGCCCATCAAGGGCAGCCTCTGGAATGGCCTTGTCCCTGGCCATTCCTGGTTCATGTCCATGTATAATTCCCATTCCTGGGGTGGAGGGATGGACTTTCTGACCCACTAAATGGAGAAGCAGAGGTGATGGACTTCTGAGACTTAGTAATGACACTGTGGCCTCGAACATGAATTTTCTCTTGCTCACATGCTCTGATAAAGCTGGTGCCATGTTTTGAACTTCCCCATGGAGATGCCCACCTGGAAGGAATTGAGGGAATCATCCAGGCAATGAAAATGATAAACTAAATTCTCCAGGTCAAGTATCCTACAAGGGACCTCCAAGGACTGCTTGAGTGAGCTTGGAAGCAGATACTACCCAGGTGAGACCCTGGATGAGACTACAGGTCTCAGCTGACCCTCAATGGTTGCTTTGTGAAGCATCCTGAGGCAGAGGATTCAGTGAAGCCATGCCAGCTTCCAGGACCACAGAAAAGATGAGATAATGAATGCTGTTTGGGTTAAGAATCTAGTTTTTGCTTTTGTGTGTGTGTGGCAGGGTGTTATGCAGAAATGTGAGCTAACCCAGAGTAGTTACTATGTGTTACTCAGTGTTCCCACTTTACTCTTTCATTTTTCAGTAGGTATTTAGCTAATTCCCTATATTAAATTGCCATGATTTCTATTTTCCAGATTAGACATTGACTGGCATAAGAGGATATCTAGGCTATGACCTAAGGACAACTAGGGTTTAGCAGAGCACCACAATGCAAAGAGCATTTCCAGAATAGACAATGACATATTCAAAAGTCCAGGCACCCATCATTCATTTAACCTATTTACTGAGTACCTACTCTGTTCCACGCCAAGTACTAGGTGATGCAAATGAAGTCATGCATGAGAGAACCAAGTCCTGGCTTCATGAAGACTGCCTTGGCACACTAAGAACAAGGCATCCATGACACAAGGCTAACATCAAGACATCTGAGACAGCAGACACCCAAGGCTTCTTTGCAAGTGACCAGGCACTGCCCTTGCCTTACTCAGTCTAGGCGTGAGATAAGTAACCACCTCTAAGCTTTGGCTTTTCACTGGCAAAACACAGATAACCTGCTCTCCCCTCACAAAACTGTGGAACTGATCAAATTAGGGTTGGAGGCTTAAAATCAGCTTTCTAGAGAAGACAGAACACTGAAGGCAGGGTAGCTCTACTTTTAACAGCTAGAGCTCCCAACCTAGAATGATCAAGACTTTCATCTGCCCAACAGAGGAGCTGGCTGCAGCCATGATTGGGGTTAACAAGATTCAACAAAGAGCCTGTTGCTTCTGGCCCCAGCCAGCAGGTTGCTGGTCATTGATAAAATAGAGGCTGTAATACAAAAATAAACCTCCTTGTGGTCCCTGTCCCATAAATCAGCAACCACCAAGGACCACTGAATTACTTTTGGAAGAAGGATGACACCAAGCTGGAATGCTGCTTAATAAGGTTTCCTTTTAAATAATTTAGAGCAGAAAGCTGAGTTCGAGAAATGGGGTCTTTGCACCAGCTCAGCCCCATGCATGCTATCTCTGACAGCTGCTTTCAAAATGAACGTTTCCTTATGAGCTACCAAGTTGTCTGTGAGGAAGGAAGAAAATTTACTGCCAGGCCCCAAAAAGTACCTACTTTTGCTTTGGGTCCACATACTGGTTTCATTTTAGCAGCAGTAGTGTGGTACTCACTGTTTATAGGACTACTAAGAATAGCTATCACTCTTTATTTTCTGTTTTCCCCTCTCATAAGTTCCTCCAGGATAGGGATTTAATACTGGTCCAACCTGGGATTTACACTGTCCATATCACCATCTGGTACACGGCAAGTACCTCGTGCATTTGCTGAATGAATTACCAAATGAATAATCAATGTAACACCAAAATTTGGCTATCATTTATTAAGCACACTCTATGTGAAAGGCAATGTGCAAAGCAATCACATGAAACAATCACGTGAGGTGAGTCCTGTTACTCCCTCCATTTGATTGATGACATGAAGCCCAGAGAGAGGACACGACTTTCTCAACATCATGCAGATAGTGAATGTTGGAACTGGGACCAAAACCCATTCTCTTAGCAAACTTTTTTTTTTTTTTTTTTTTTTGGTAAAGAGCCAACTAGTAAATATTTTAGGCTTTGCAAAACCATAAGGTCTCCATTGCAACTACTCTCCTATGTCCCTGTAATACAAAGGCAGCCAAGAACAATAAGTAAATGGATGAACATCACTGTGTTCCAGTAAAACTTTAATTACACAAGAGGGCAGAGGGCCAGATTTAATCCATGGGCCACAGTATGCATTCCCAAGCCCCTGGGAGACTGGGGATTGAACCCAGCAGTGTTCTGTCACTAAGCTACATAGTTCTTTTTGGTTTTAGTTTTTAATTTTGAGATAGGATCTGCTACGTTGCTGACCTGCAATCTTCCTGCCTCAGCCTCCTGAATCACTGAGATCACAGGCTTGTACCACCATGTCCAGTGACAACCTCTCCTCTTAACAGTTACATGGCATTAACTATCTCCATTTATACTTTGCATCTTCTTCCACTTATGTGTTTCTGGAAAACGTATTGGTTTTTCATGGAGTTGCTTATATTTTTTTTTTTTTATTCCTTTGTAATTCCTTTACTGCCTCCACTTGAAGTGAGAATTAAGATACAAGTATGTCAGCAATCATGCTGGGTCCAAAACCACTGAAATCTCATTAAACAACTGAATAAACACCTTGGAATTTTGAGCCTGAGTGATCTTTCTTCTCCTTGTTCTCCTATTCGGGTCCCCAAACAGAGAACCCAACCAGATCAATTACCATCCCACTGTGAGTTTGCACAGACCAAGCCACTTCAGGTTTAAACCATCCTCTTGCGCTAAACTGTGCTGTCATCAAAAACAACTCCGTTATTCCAGAATAGAAGAAGGGGCAACCATTCTCAGGCATGAGACAGAAGGAAAAGAACAGTATTGGGATCACTTTAGGCTCTTTTGGTTTCAGCTCAGACATGACATTCGTGTCTACTGAGTCCACTGACCAAAGTAAGTCATGTGGCCAGGTATGAAATCAGTGGTACAGGCAGTTAAGTATCCTTAGCACAGGGAGGGACACCAGAAAGGAGACCTAGTTGGTAGATGGGTGTATTGAATAGAGAAGGCCTCCGACATCTAGTAGGTAGAGGTCACAAACGCACCTAAGCATCCAAAAATTTGTAACATAACAAATTATCCTATTACCACAAAATATCAAGCAAATATTTTGAATATTCAGTACATCTACCACAGTGGTTCTCAATTTGCTCCCCTCCTCAGGGAACACTTGGAAATGTATGGAGGCTGCCACAACAGAAAAGACCTATACCTGGTGACACTGCTAGGAAGCAGATGCTAGGAAGACCCCACTGTGCAGGAGGAGACTGGGCAAGCCTTAGACACACACTGACTTGTCCAATGCCACAGGAGAGGAAGGAGGAGGAGCTGGGTTTAAACCTAGCTGGGTCTCCACAGAGCTGCACCCATGGCTGTTAACAAGGATGTTGGGGTTACTGTGTACACATACAGAAATGTCAAGGGGCTGCTGGAGAGCAAACAGTATCCCAGAGGGACCTAGGAAGGGTCAGGTCAGGGACCCCAAGACATGGCCTCCCTTCCTCAGTGATAGATCCAAACAGAACTTGGAACCCAGTAACCAGGCACCCCCACTTAGCAACGGCCTCCTCCCCAGCTCATTTGGTGAAATTCACTTGACCCAGAAGCCATGCTTTCCTGTCTCCTGTGTGGAAGGCGAGGTGGTAGGAGGCCTCGCAGCCAAGGTTCCACCTGTGGCAGCTCGGCCCCTTCCCCAGGCCCCAGCCTCACCACACCCCACAAAAAAAAAGCTTTGGAAATGCTTCCAATCTTGCTTTACATCCCACTCCCCTTCCTCTTCCCCTTCCCATTCCTGTTCCCAGAGCCTCTCTGGGGCTATTGCTTCGAGTGGGGCGAGTAGCCTCTGGCCCACACCCGACAGCTCTGGGGAGGTCCACCCAGGACACACTGTCACCGTGAGTACCCCTGCAGAGCCCCACCATGCCTTCCTTCTCACTACGGGGGAAAAGGCACCTAAGGCAGGAGCAGCTGTTGGGAGACTGGGAGCCTGGTGTCCTGTCATGGTCAGCCCCCCAGGACAGGACTGGAGGTGGGGAATGGGAGTGTCCAGGGTACCTCCTAGGCGCCAGTGTCATCTCTTGTCCTCTCAGGGTACATGCTTGGGACACAGGGTCTGTGTGAGGTCTGGGGAGCACAAGGTCACAGGGGGCAGAAACGCCCTCAACACACGCCAGCAGGACCTGGGGTTCCCTGCCAGCTACCAGGCACCGCCTTCCCATGCCCTACACAGGTTCTCATCCACCACCGATGGAGCTGGAGTGCAAATTCCATCAACACTCAAGAAGAGACAGGGCCAGGCACAGCTGGCAAGGAGCTGGGCCTCAGGGTAAGTGTGGGACAGGCGGGACTCCACTGGCAGGGCCTCAGAGAAGGACAGAAGCGACTCAGGGCCCTCACACCACCAGGACCACCTTCCCTGTAGGGCTGGGAGGAGGAGGGGCATAGTCCCACACCATGAGGAATCTCAGCACCAACTCCTCGTCCATCCCCACCCTCTCTGCCAGCCTGGGCCTTGACCTCAGAGAAGGTCACCGTTCCCATATTTGTCACAACCTCACAACACTGAAACTGGCCCTATCTCACCTCTATTCTTCTGATGATTTTGCATTCTGCCATCCACCTGATTACAACTCCTGCACCCAGGTGTCCAGATGCCAGTGGCCTGACTGTCCCTCCACACACTCTCCAAGTCTTACACATTGTCAGGATTAGTAGGGCTGCGTTGAGCCAAAACGTCAGGGGACTCTTGCCAATCGTTCCATTGCTCTGTCACTTGCTATCTCGAGGAACACACCCCAGACTCTGAGGGCAGGAGCTGGGGCCCCTGGGCATCACCACCTTCCACTGGGCCCACTTCCCACAGCCATTCAGCCTTTCAGGGCTGTGGCACCTGGACCACATTCCCTCCAGGACCCATGTCAACTGCGCCACAGAGAACCACGTCCTGGGTGTCCCCACACACAGAGCCTCCTGTCTGGGATCAGCCTGTTTTCTCCTCTCCAGAGGCCATGTTCTGCTGGGACTCGAGGGATAATGCTCCCAATGCAGGGAGCTGCCACCTCTTGCCAGCTAACACACCAGCCTGAAGCTGCTCAGGCTTCTAACTATTCCCTGGGCAATTCCTCCTTCAACTCTCCCAGCCATTGTTCTGCTGGGGCCCTCCGGTCCCCCTCTGGGACAAGCCCCTAACGGCTTTGGATACTTCCCTCAACTCCATCCCCAGACACTTCTGGTGGGTCACACTTTGGCACTGACTCTGTCTCCTCCATGCCCCAACCCAGAAGGCACAGGTGGCCACACAGGTGGATGACACCAGCCCTGCATGTGTCTTGCAGGAAAGCCTGCTGCAGACCCCTGAGTCAGACGTCCTCCATGACTCAGAGTCCCCCATGTCAACCATGTCGTGTTCTACCATCGAACACAAGTTCGACATGATGTTGCAAAGGTAAGCACTGCCCAGGTCACATTCAGCTCTAACACCTGGAACTGGCCCTGCACCTCTCTGAGACTCAGCCTGCTCCTCAAGGCAATGTGGTGCCACCAAGACTGACCTCATGGGAGGAAAGGCCGAGCCTCTCCTGCTGCCGCCCCCCAGCCCTCCTGGGTGGTCTCCTCACTCCTGGGCTTGCACTTGCTTCACTATCCACTTGGTGATATCCACAGCCAGGTCAGCCACCAAGGCCCCAGGGTCCCAGCCCTGAGAAACAACCTGGAGCCCATGGAGGAAGAGGACGAGGGTGAGCAGGACTGAGGTGGGGGGTGTGAGCATGTGGGAAAGGGATGGGGCTGGACATGCGGAGCAGATCTTCCAGAAACTGGGGTGGGGCAGGAACAATGACAGCAGAGTTGTCACTGTCTGCATGCATTCTGGGGACAATGCCCAGGGCTGGGGCTCTGTGTGGAACTGTGTGCAAGGCAGTGGGAAATACTTTGTCCCTGCAAGGAATATGGGGACTTTGTTGACCTTTGCTCCTCTGGCAGCTGCAGGCCACTCCCATACTCGTGGAAACTCTACCTCAACTTCCACCACCTCCACCACCTGAGGGAAACCTGGGGCTGGAAACACCAGCAATGGCTGATCCAGGCCAACACCTCCTGCTGGCCCCTCAGCTGGCACTGGTTACCGAGACCAACCCAGAGCCTCCATTCCTCTCCCCTGCCCTTTCTTTATTCCTTCTTTTGATTTTCTGCGTTTGTTTCTTTGTGTACAATTAGCTACTTTTAGAAATAAAGATTTTGTTTTTAAAAGATTCACTTTATTGGCATTAAGTACGCTAACTGTGCACTGATCATCACTATGTAATTCCAGAACATTTTCCTGAATTCAATATCCATAACCACTCCCTGCCCTCCCCTCCTGCTACTCCCCAGCAACCCCTTAGCTTTCAACTCTTGTCATATGCCTAGTCTGCATTTTTCAAACCAGAGTAGTGTCATTTCTCCTTGGCCACATAATGGTGAAAGGGACTAATTAAGTTTCCTTAGAAGGGTAAATGCCACAGGGGTCTAAGATTTTTCATCTTTTAGTTACTGTGGCTGAACCCCATGGTACTTTTCCTTTTTCATTTTAAGACAGGCTCTTGCTCAGTTGCTGAGCCTGACCTCAAACCCAAACCCTCTGGCTCAAAGCAATTATTTGGAAACAGAAGAAAAAAAAAAAAAAAAAAAACCAGCAGTAACTCTTACCTGCAATACCTGGAGAAAACATAAATCAGCTTTGGAACAGTTACACCAGGGAACACATCCAGCAGTGGAAAACAACAGTCCGGCTCCATGTCATTAGGCAGGTGGATCTCAACACCGTGCTGAACAAGAGTACGCAGAGACATCACTGATGGTAACATTAACAGGCCAAGCAAAATAATAAAGAACTTAGAAACATATACATTCACAGTAGACTGTAAAGATAAGTAGGTCAGGATGAAGGAAAAGACAGGAAACTCCAGCTCAATGTCCATTACCACCTCCACCACCTGAGAGAGCGCCAGCCTCAGAAACACCTTCAACAGCAGCTTCAGGCCTGTGGCTCCTAGTGGCCCCACAGCCAGCACCACCCTCTGAGCACCCCACTGCACCTGCTCCCACCCACAGCTGCCCTTTCCCTCTCCTCCCTTTGATTTTTTTTTGCCTCCTTTCGGATTTTCTGTTTTTATTAAAACTGGTTTCCTTTAAAATTTAAGATTGTATTTTTAAAACAAGTTCAGCTCCTTGACTTTAAGGGCCCCCCATTGTCCTGTATCTGATACCCATACCCACTCCCCTCTCCCCCATACTAGTCTCCAGGTACACTCATCATTCTCTCCCTGTCATTTGCCTCTTTGGCTCTTTCACATCAGTGCAGTCTGACTTCTGTTTGACCACATAATATTGGAAGGGACTTGTTTGAGCTTGAATTTTCTTTGAATGGTAAATCCCATGAAGATCTAAGACTTTTTTTTTGTATTATTTTTGTATTTTGTTTTGCTTGTTTGTTTCATTAGTACTAGGGATTGAACCCAGGGGTACCTTAATACTGCACCACATCCCCAGCCCTTTTTCTTTTTCAGATGGAGTCTCACTCAGTTACTGAGGAACTCCATAAGGTGAAAAACCTGGCCTCCAACGTTGAATCCTCCTTCCTCACCCTCCTGTGTAATTTGGAGAGAGAGAGGAAGAGAGTGTGTTTTGTGCTACCCATCCAGCAGGTCTAACTTTATATGTAAAATAAGACAAAGATGCAACAATGAAGCATTCATGTCAAAATCCCTGGTAATCATACATGCAAAAATCCTTTTGAAAAGATACCAGGGCTTGGGGAGATAGCTCAGTTGGTAAAGTGCTTGCCTTGCAAGCACGAGGCTGTGGATTCGATTCCCAGCACCACAAAAAAAAAAAAAAAAAAAAAAACTAGCAAATCAGATAAAAAGCATATTAAATAGATAGTGCACAATGATCAAGTGGGGTTCACTCCAGGGATGCAAGATTGGTTCAATATATGGAAATCAATAAATGTAATTCATCACATCAATAGACAATGAGAAGAATCACATGGTTATCTCAAGAGAGCCACAAAAAGCAATGGACTAAATGCAGCACCCACTCATGCTGGAAACTTTAGAAACACTAGAGATAGTGGGAACACACCTCAACACCATAAAAGCTATCTATGCTAAACCCAAGGCCACCATTATACTAAATGGAGAAAAAGAGAAAGCACTCTCTTTGAAAACTGGAACAAGACAGGGATGCCCTCTTTCACCACTCTGATTCTACACAGTCCTTGAGAACTAGCCAGAGCAATTAGACAAAGGAAAGAAATTAAATGGATACCGATAGGAAAAGAAGCACTCAAACTATCCCCTTTACCAAGGGTAACAGGGAGTAGGGACAGAGATACTGAACTTGGCTTCTCCCTGATTCACATCATTTCTGACCATGGTAGACCCCACCCACGCACCCATAATTCAATATTCAGAAGAGCAAAAACAACACAAGAAAGTTTCTAGAACTCATAAGTAAATTCAGCAAAGTATCTGGATATAAAATTATCACAAATAAATCAACTGTGTTTCTACAAACCAATGATAAATGAGCTGAAAGAAAAATCAAGAAAATTTCCATTCACAATAGCCACCAAAAAATAATAATAATAATAAAACAAGTAATTTTGGGACTCAATCTAACAAAAGTAGTAGAAAGAGCTCTACAATGAAACGTGCAGAACACTAAAAAAAGAAATTAAAGATGATCTTAGAAGATGGAAGTATCTCCACATTCTTGGATAGCCAGAATTAATATTGTCAGAATGGCAATATTACCAAAAGTGCTATACAGTGTTTATGCAATTCCTACTAAAATTCAAATGACGTTATTTTTTTATTTTATTTTATTGTAAACAAATGGGATACATGTTGTTTCTCTGTTTGTACATGGCATAAAGGCATACCATTTGTGTAATCATAAATTTACAAAGAACAATGTTGTTGGATTCATTGTTATTTTTTCCCTTCCCCCCACCCCTCCCACCCCTCTTTTCCTCTATACAGTGCTTCCTTCCTCCATACTTGATCCCCTCCCTAACCCTAACTCTAACCCTAACACTAACCCTTCCCCGCCCACCATTATGTGTCATCATCCACTTATTAGCGATATCATTCATCCCTTGGCTTTTTGAGATTGGCTTATCTCACTTAGCATGATATTCTCCAATTTCATCCATTTGCCTGCAAATGCCATAACTTTATCATTCTTTATGGCTGAGTAATATTCCATTGTATATATATACCACAGCTTCTTTATCCACTCATCAATTGAAGGGCATCTAGGTTGGTTCCACAGTCTGGCTATTGTGAATCGAGCAGCTATGAACATTGATGTGGCTGTATTTCTGTAGTATGCTGATTTTAAGTCCTTTGGGTATAGGCCAAGGAGTGGAATAGCTGGGTCAAATGGAGGGTCCATTCCAAGTTTTCTAAGGAATCTCCACACTGCTTTCCAGAGTGGTTGCACTAATTTGCAGCCCCACCAGCAATGTATGAGTGTACCTTTCTCCCCACATACTCGCCAACACCTGTTGTTGCTCGTATTCATGATAATAGCCATTCTAATTGGGGTGAGATGGAATCTAAGGGTGGTTTTGATTTGCATTTCTCTAATTACTAGAGATGTTGAATATTTTTCCATATGTTTGTTGATTGCTTGTAGATCTTCTTCTGTGAAGTGTCTATTCATTTCCTTAGCCCATTTGTCGACTGGATTATTTGAATTCTTGGAGTAGAGTTTTTTGAGTTCCATATAGATTCTAGAGATTAGTGCTTTGCCAATTATGATTGGCAAAGATATTCTCCTACTCTGTAGGCTCTTTCTTCACATTGCTGATAGTTTCCTTTGCTGAGAGAAAGCTTTTTTAGTTTGAATCTATCCCAGTTATTGATTCTTGCTTTTATTTCTTGTGCTATAGGAGTCCTGTTAAGGAAGTCTGGTCCTAAGCCGACATGTTGAAGATCAGGACATACTTTTTCTTCTATAATCTGCAGGGTCTCTGGTCTGATTCTGAGGTCCTTAATCCATTTGAGTTTAGTTTTGTGCATGGTGAGAGATATGGGTTTAGTTTCATTCTGTTGCATATGGATTTCCAATTCTCCCAGCACCATTTGTTGAAGAGGCTATCTTTTCTCCACTGCATATTTTAGCACTTTGTCTAGTATGAGAAAATTGTATTTATTTGGGTTTGTGTCCGTGTCCTCCATTCTGTACCATTGATCTACCTTTCTATTTTGGTACCAATATCATGCCGTTTTGTTACTATTGCTTTGTAGTAGAGTTGAAGATCTGGTATTGCAATACCCCCTGTTTCACTCTTCCTGCTAAGGATTGCTTTAGCTATTCTGGTTTCTTATTCTTCCAGATGAATTTCATAATTGCCTGCTCTATTTCTGTAAGGTACGTCATTGGGATTTTAATTGGAATTGCATTGAATTTGTATAGCACTTTAGGTAGTATGGCCATTTGACAATATTATTCTTCCTATCCAAGAACATGGAAGATCTTTCCATCTTCTAAGGTGTTCTTTAATTTCTTTCTTTAGTGTTGTATAGTTCTCATTTTAGAGGTCTTTCACCTCTTTTGTGAGACTGATTCCCAAGTATTTTATTTTTTCGAGGCTATGTGACATGGGGTAGTTTTCCTAATTTCTCTTTCTGAAGATTCATCACTTATGTATAAAAATGCGTTGGATTTATGGGCATTGATCTTCTAACCTGCTACTTTACTGAATTCACTTGTGAGTTCTAAGAGTTTTCTGGTGGAATTTCCAGGTTCCTCTAAATATATAATCATGTCATCAGCGAACAGGGATAGTTTGAGTTCTTCTTTTCCAATTCGTATCCCTTTAATGTCTTTGGTTTGTCTAATTGCTCTGAACGATGTTGAATAGAAGTGGTGAAAGAGGGCATCCCTGCCTTGTTCCAGTTTTTAGGGGGAATGCTTTCAGTTTTTCACCATTTAGAATGATATTAGCCGTGGGCTTAGCATAAATGGCCTTTACAATGTTAAGGAATGTTCCCACTATCCCTATTTTTTCTAGTGTTTTGAGCATGAAGGGGTGCTGTATTTTATCAAATGCTTTTTCTGCATCTATTGAAATAATCATGTGATTCTTGACTTTAAGTCTATTGATATGGTGAATTACGTTTATTGATTTCCTGATGTTGAACCAACCTTGCATCCCTGGGATGAAACCCACTTCATCATAGTGCACTATCTTTTTAATATGTTTTTGTATGCGATTTGCTAAAATTTTGTTGAGAATTTTTGCGTCGGTGTTCATTAAGGATAGTGGTCTGAAATTTTCTTTCCTTGATGAGTCTCTGTCTGGTTTAGGTATCAGTGTGATATTGGCTTCATAGAATGAGTTTGGGAGGGTTCCTCCTCTTCTATTTTATGGAATACTTTGAGAAGTATTGGAATGAGCTCTTCTTTAAAGGTTTTGTAGAACTCGGCTGAGAACCCATCTGGTCCCGGACTTTTCTTTGTTGGTAGGCTTTTGATGACTTCTTCCATTTCAGTACTTGAAATTGGTCTATTTAAATTGTGTATGTCCTCCTCGTTCAGTTAGGCAATTCATATGTCTCTAGAAACCTGTTGATGTCTTCGAGGTTTTCTGTTTTGTTGGAGTATAGATTTTCAAAATAGCTTCTAATTATGTTTTGTATTTCACTCGTGTCTGTTGTGATATTTCCTTGTTCATTCCAAATTTTAGTGATTTGGGGTTTTCTCTCGTCTTCTCTTTGTTAGTGTGGCTAAAGGTTTATCAATTTTGTTTATTTTTTCGAAGAACCAACTATTTATTTTGTCAATTTTTTGTATTGTTTCTTTTGTTTCAATTTCGTTAATTTCAGCTCTGAGTTTAACTGTTTCCTGTCTTCTACTACTTTTGGTGCTGGTCTCTTCTTCTTTCTCTAGGGCTTTTAGCTGTAGTGTTAGGTTGTTTATTTGTTGAGTTTTACTTCTTTTATTAAATGTGCTCCATGAAATAAATTTCCCTCTAAGTACTGCTTTCATATTGTCCCAGAGATTTTGATATGATGTTTCTTTGTTCTCATTTACCTCTAAGAATTTTTTAATTTCCTTCCTAATATCTTCTGTTATCCATTCATCATATAATAGCAAATTGTTTAATCTCCAGATGTTGGAATAGTTCTGTGTTTTACTCTTTCATTTATTTCTAACTTCAATCCATTATGATCTGATAGAATACATGCTAGTGTCTCTATCTTCTTGTATTTGCTAACATTAGCTTTGTGGCATAATATATGGTCTATTTTAGAGAAGGATCCATGTGCTGCGGAGAAGAAAGTATTCGCTCTTGGTTGGATGGTATATTCTATAAATGTCCGTTAAGTCTAAATTATTGATTGTGTTATTGAGATCTATGGTTTCTTTGTTCAATTTTTGTCTGGAAGGTCCTGTCCAGTGGTGAGAGAGGCGTGTTAAAATCACCTAGTATTATTGTGTTATGGCCTATTGGTTTCTGAAATTGAGAAGGATTTGTTTGACGTACATGGATGAGCCTCTGTTTGGGGCATAGATGTTTATGATTGTATATCTTGCTGATTTATGCATTCCCTTAAGCAGTATGAAATGACCTTCTTTATCCCTTCTGACTAACTTTGGCTTGAAGTCCACATTATCTGAAATGAGGATGCATACTCCAGCTTTTTTGCTGAGTCCATGTGCATGGTATGTTTTTCCCCATCCTTTCACCTTTAGTCTATGGGTATCTTTTTCTATGAGGTGAGTCTCTTGTAGACAACATATTGTTGGATCTTTCTTTTAATCCAATCTGCCAGTCTATGTCTTTTGATTGATGAATTCAGGCCATTAACATTCAGGGTCATTGAGATACGATTGGTTTCCCGTCATTTGGTTCATTTTTTAAATTTTGTTTATTTGTTTGACACAACTTGTTTCCTCCTTTATTTGACAATTCCTTTAGGATAATTCCTCCCTTTGGTGATTTGCGTCTTTGTTTTTCATCTCTTTCTCATGGAATATTTGCTGAGAATGTTCTGTAATGCTGGCTTTCTTTGTGTAAATTCTTTTAGTTTTTGTTTATCATGGAAGGATTTTATTTCATCGTCAAATTTGAAGGTAAGGTTTTGCTGGGTATAAGATTCTTGGTTGGCATCCATTTTCTTTCAGGGCTTGAAAATGTTGTTCCAGGCCCTTCTAGCTTTTAGGGTCTGGATTGAAAAATCTGCTGATATCTATATGGTTTCCCCCTGAATGTAATTTGGTTCTTTCTCTCACAGCCTTTAAAATTCTGTCTTTATTTTGTATGTTAGGCATTTTCATTATAATGTGCCTTGGTGTGGGTCTGTTGTAATTTTGTGTATTTGGAGTCCTATAAGCCTCTTGAACTTGATTTTCCATTTCATTCTGCAGATTTGGGAAATTTTCTTACATTATTTCATTGAATAGATTGTTCATTCCTTTGGTTTGTTTCTCTAAGTCTTCATCAATCCCAATAATTCTTAAATTTGGCCTTTTCATTATATCCCATAGTTCTTGTAGATTCTGTTCATGATTTCTTACCATCTTCTCTGTTTGTTCAACTTTGTTTTCAAGGTTAAATATTTTGTCTTCAATGTCTGAGGTTCTGTCTTCCAGGTGTTCTATCCCACTGGATATGCTTTCTATGGATTTCTTAATTTGGTTTATTGTTTCCTTCATGTCAAGGATTTCTGTTTGGTTTTTTTTTTCAATATCTCTAACTCTTTATTGAAATGATCTTTTGCTTCCCGTATTTGCTCTTTTAACTGTTGATTAGTGTGATCATTCAATGCCTGCATTTGCTCTTTCATCTCATCATTTGCTTCCCTGATCATTTTAATTATGTACATTCTGAACTCCTTTTCTGTCATTTCTTCTGCCATGCTGTCATTGGGTTTTATTGATGTAACATCTAGATTTGTTTGCGGCATTTTTTTCCCTTGTTTTCTCATATTGTTCAGGTATCAGTGGACCACTGAGATATTGCAGATTTCCTCTATTGACTTACAGTGTCCCTGAAGATTTCTATATATATCCCCTCTTAGCCTTCAGTAGGCTGAAGTCTTGGAGGAAGTTGATAATGTGATGCTCCACAAGGAAGCTGCCTCTCCAGGAGTGGTGGCCTTCAGGTGGGGTATATTCCCTGCTAGTGGGCAGAGGTGCCTCCACTTGTTGACCAATGGTCATCCAAGGGAAACTAGGCTGTGGGCTGAGGCAAGGCCTGTTTGGGCCTGTGTCTCTGGTTTTACCGTCCTTGTGGGGAAACCTCACCCAGCAGGGAAGACTCACCCGGTGGGGAGGTCTCACTGGTCAATTCCCTCCTAGAGGTTCCCCTCAATTTACAGCTATCGCCTGGGCTGGGCTGCCTTCCTCTGCAAAGTTCCCAGGGGCCCGGCCCTACCTCCTGGGCCTGGGAGCCTCACCCTTTGCAGATGAATCTCCTTAGGCTGCCCCTCCTCAGAGAATCTGCCCGCAGTCCTGGAACCTTCGCTCCGCCCTAAGCATGTCTCTGTGCGGCTCTTCCACCAAGAAGCCTCCTAGATCCTGGGACCCTGCTGTGCACCTAATCACCTGGCTATGTGGCCCCTCCTCTGAGCAGCCACCTGGGGCCCCGTACAATCGCTCTGAGTCCCACAGACCCGCCACACACCTCTTCCTCCAGACAGCTGCCCAGTATTCCGGTGCGGTCACTAGGAGTCCAAGAAACTCACTGCGTGCCTCCTCCTCCCACCAACCACCCGTAGCCCTGGGCAATCAATCACTCCGAGTCGAAGTGACCCCCCCGTTCCTCCTCCACCTCCAGGTAACCCCCTGGGTGTTCATGAGCGGTCGCTCTGAGTGGCTCTGAATCCACGTGACCCGCTGCACGCGTCCTCTGGGCAACCGCCCGGAGCTCTGGTGCGGCCACTGGAGACCAAGTGACCCACCGCGCTTCTCCTCCAGGCAGCCCCCCTGTGTTCAGGAGCTGTCGCTTTAAGTCCAAACAACTCACCACTCGCCTCCTCCTCTGAGCAGCCGCCTGGAGCGCTAATGCAGTCACTGCGGGTCCAAACTACCCGCTGCGTTCCTCCTCCTCCTCCTCCTACTCCTCCGGGCAGGCCCCGGTGTTCAGAAGTGGTCTGAATCCAAACAGCTCGCCACGCAGCCCCTCCTCTGGCAACCGCCTGTAGCTCTGGTATAGCCACTCCGAATCCAAGCGGCCACGCTCCTCTTCCTCCTCCTTGTCCTCAGGGCAGGCCCTGGTGTTCAGAAGCGTCGCTCTAAGTCCATACAGCTCGCCGCGCCGCTCCTCCTCTGGCAACCGCCTGTAGCTCTGATGCAGTCACTCCGAATCCAAGAGACCACGCTCCTCCTCTTCCTCCTCAGGGCAGGCCCCGGTGTTCTGAGTCCACACAGCTCACCTCGCCACTCCTCCCCTGGGCAGCCACTGGAGCCCCAGTGGTTCCTCCGAGTCCCAGCACTATGCTGAGCGGCCTCCTCTCCAACGCTCCCAGTTGTCCGAGTTCACTGCTCCAGCGGGGAGAGGGGTGTCTCGCCGGCAGCTCTACTTCACAAGTTCCCTGCGTTCCGGGACTACTGTCCCATCCGGGACGCCTCCCCAACAGGAGAGAGTCACCCGGCTGCTTTGAGTTGGTCCCAAGTGTCTCAATATCTCCTCTTTTGAATCCTGAGTCCTGGAGCAACATGAAATGCAGCCACCCTCTAGGTCACCCGACATTCTTTTTAGAAACACAAAATTCATGTGCAAAAATAAGAGGCCCAGTATAGTCAAAGCAATTCTTAGTGAGAAAACTGAAGCAGGAAACATCACAATAAGAGACCTCAAATTATGCTGCAGAGATGTGGTAACAAAAATGGCATGGAGTTGGCACCTGAACAGACAAGACCACCAATGGAACAGAATACAAGGCTCAGAGACACACCCACATAAATATAGTTAGCTCATACTAGACAAAGGTGCCATCAACGTACGTTGCAGAAAAGATAGCCTCTTTAACAAATGGTGCTGAGAAAACTGGAAATTCAGATGTAGTAGGATGAAAATAAACCCCTTATCCTGCACATAATTCAACTTAAAATGAATCAAGGATCTAGAAATTAGACATGAGACCCTGCACCAATCAGAAAAAAATGTAGACGCAAATCTTCATCATGTCAGCTTAGGACCAGACTTCCTTAACAAGACTCCCAAAGCACAAGAAACCAAAGCAAGAATCAATAAATAGGATGCATTCAAACTAAAAAGATTTTCTCAGCAAAGAAACAATCTTTAATGTGAAGGTACAGCCTACAGAGTGGGAGAAAATCTTTACCACATGCACGTCAGATACAGCACTAATCTCCAGTATCTATAAAGAACTCAAAAATCTTTACACCAAAATACAAATAACCCCAATGAACACATGGAATAAGGAACTGAGCACACATTTCACCAAAGAAGATCTACAAGCAATCAACAAATATATGAAAAAATGTCAACATCTCTAGTAATGGGGGGTGGGAGGGGTTAGTGTTAGGGTTAGGGTTAGGTTTAGGGTTAGAGTTAAGGAGGGTGGCAAGAATGGAGGAAGGAAGGACTGTATAGAGGGAAAAGAGGGTATGGGGTGGTGCGGGGGGAGGGAAAAATAACAGAATGAATCAAACAACATTACCCTATGTAAATTTATGATTACACAAATGGTATGCCTTTACTCCATGTACAAACAAAGAAACAACATGTATCCCATTTGTTTACAATTAACAAAAAAAAAAAAAACTACACTAAGATTTCATCTCACCCCGATGAGAATGACTGTTATCAAGAATGCAAGCAACGTAGCTGTTGGCGAGGATGTGGGGAAAAGGTACACTCATACATTGCAGTGGGATTGCAAATTGGTACAGTCGCTCTGGAAAGCATGTGGAGATTCCCCAGAAAACTTGGAATGGACCCACCATTTGACCCAGCTATCCCACTCCTTGGCCTATACCTAAAGGACTTAAAATCAGCATACCACAGTGACGCAGCTACATCAATGTTTATAGCAGCTCAACTCACAATAGCTAGATTGTGGAACCAACCTAGATGCCCTTCAATAGATGAATGGATAAAGGAAACTGTGATACATATACGCATGGATACTGCTCAGCCATAAAAAAAATTCATGGCATTTGCAGTTAAATGGATGGAGCTGGAGAATATCATGCTAAGTGAAATAAGTCAATCCCAAAAAACCAAAGGCTAAATGTTTTCTCTCATAAGTGGATGCTGATATATAACCAGGAGGGGGGTAAGGGAAGAATGGAGGAATGTTTTATTGTGTAGAGGAAAATGAGGGGAGGGAATGGGCAGCGGGGAGAAAAAGTAGTGGAATGAGACAAACATCATTACCCTATGTATATATACGATTACACAAATGGTGTGACTCTACATCATGTACAATCAGAGAAATGAAAAGTTGTAATCCATTCGTGTATGATGAATTGAAATGGAATCTGTCATGTATAACTAAATAGAACAAACAATAAAAAAAAAGAAAGATACCAGGTGCATCCATCATGAGGTACATGGATCAGTGCATCTACAGAAAAGCCTAACTCAACCCATGGTCTCAGGGAGAAAGGCAGCAAAACATATTTTCACTTAAGTGCTTCTTTATTTTTCTGGAATTCTTTAAATGATCTCACATATGTGTCTGTCTCAACAAACATCAAAGAGCAAAAACCCACCCCAGGGAGATAGGAAAACATTAGTAAAACATATATATAAAAGTACTCCAACCAAAACAGGCCTATTGCTCTTCAGAGGTTTAAGAATGAACAGTTGTAATGAAAAATAACAAGAAGGTTGGGTTGTGGCTTAGTGGTAAAGCACTTGCCTGGCATGTGTGAGGCCCTGGGCTCGAGCTACAGCATCCCATAAAAATAAATAAGTGAATGAATACAAAAAGTCTACTGCCAAATAAAAAATTATTTTAAAAAAAGAAGAAATCTAGGAAGAATAAGTCATTATGGTCTAAATGAGAAGCTCAGTACCTGGTTTGTTGGTAGAAATCAACCATCTTAAGAAAAAACCGGAGATGACTGAGCCAAGGAACTGTCTGAGTATGTTTTATATATTAAGGGTGCAAAAAAAAAAAAAAAAAGGAAAATAATGACATAACCAGGGATGGTGCTACACACCTGTGTTCCCAGCTACCCAGGAGGAAGAGGCAAGATCAATTATTTGAGCCCAGGAGTCTGAGACCAAACTGAGCAACATACTAAGATCCCGTCTCCAAAATAATTAATTAAATAAAATATAAATGAAGGAAAAAGAAACAAAAAAATTATACTCAATATTATCTTCTGAATTTTCATTTTAATTTTTTGTGTGTATAACATGAAATAAAATAAGCAGATATTATAGATGTTTCTCTTTCCAAATTCTTGACTCATTTTCACTAGAACCTATATTTGATATTTGGAGTGTAAGGAAAGCCTCAATTCTTACCAGAAAGAAAGCTCTTGAGATCTACAAACTGCTGTCTTTTTCAGTATTGTACAAGGAAGTTATTTGGAAAAGTTACTGAAGAGAAATAATTTCTGTGGGACAGTTTCTAAAACAAAATAGCTAAGTACAATATAAACCAAAATTTAAAATGAACAAAATAAAGGGATTCACAGCAAACACACACACCCACACACACACACACACACACACACACACACAAACACACCACCATAATAGAATAAAGGTGGGAAATGCACAAATATTTCCACACAGAAAAAGAACTTGACAAATCCAAAACCTTTGCATGAGAGATTCGGAAAATGAGGAATTGAAGGGCATTTACCTGATATGATAAAGGGTATTTATTAAACACCCATAGCCAACATCAGACTTAATGGTGAAAGAGTGAAAGTTTTAACCTGAAGTTCAGGATTGATAAAAAGATGACACTTTGAACTACTTGTGATAAACACTGCACAGAAACTTCTATCCAGAAATATCAAGCATGAAAGAAATGAAAAATACTCAAACTGGAAAGGAAGAGATCAAACTAATTCCATTTGCAAGTGACCTGTTCCCATATGTAGGAAACAATAATGAATACAAACACATGCACAAGCACAACAAACTACTACAGATAAAAAATAAATATTGCACAACTCTAGGGTGAAAGAGCAATATGCAAATATCAGCAGCATTCCTATATTACACCAGTGGACACTCCCACAAACAAACAAAATTCTATTTACAGTAACATCCAAAAACATCACACCTAGGAAAAAATTTAACTTAGATTAGAAAGTGAAAGAACTACACACTGAAGAACTAATATCTAAATCCATGGAAAGATATCCTGTATTCATAGGTAGAAGACTAAATATTAGGATGGCAATACTGTCCACAGTGATCCACAGATTTAATACGATCCTTCTCAAAATTCTACAGACCTGGAGAATAGCAATCGTGCCCACTCAGAGGACAGCGTGACCTCACTGCGGTTCCCCATCTACAACTCATGGCTCCCCAGGCCCACCTCCGTCTTAGGACACTGCCTGCTGCCACAGCTCCCCCAAAGGGGAGCCTCCGCCTAAGACAATGGACAGGGCATGGAGAAAACTGCCCACCCCAACAATGCCCACCACAGTGCTGCATATCCTAACAGGATGCCCAACCCACCACATGGCCCACCCTTACAGACCCATCCCTGAAAGTAGTCACCTCCATCCTGGGAAACCTCCACCACCATCTTGGGTTACTTCTGTTGATGCCACCACCATGTTTAGCTGGGACAGTGCCCAACATGGGACACCAGTCAGGGCCTGAAACCCAACACAAAAGTCCCCTGCAGGATTAGTTACACCTGAGAGTTCCTTTCTCTCCTCTCTCCTCCTAACAGCCAACATCTACTGATTCCTCTTTCACTCTTCCCATGACATAATACCTCTCATATTCTCAACTCCCACCTCAAAAACATCACACCCTACACCCCAATCCCCACTTCTCTCTTTGTCTACCATCAGAAACTATAGACACTACTGCAAACCTACTCTTTATACTATAGATAATAATTGAACACATTATTTCTGTTTATTGCAACAGAATTATAAATGTCTTAATGGAGTCTATTTGATTTAAGGTTACATATTCTTTGCATTAGGAGCTATTAATATTGATCTCCCCCTTAAAAGCAAGGTATCGGAAACCTGCAGGGATCCTATAAATCTACAGGGGAGAAACTGTAATATCTCAGATCTGCACTGCTAGAGGGGAAGACATGCAAAAAAACATGAAAGAACAAGGGAAGAAAGAACCACAAACAAGCTAAGACACTACAGTAATAGAATCCCTTGACAGCACAGTAGAATAAATGTCAGAGGAGTTCAGAATGTACATAATTAAAATGATCTGCAAAGTAAATGGAAGCAACTAAAGATCACTTCAATAAAGAAATATAAGAACAAATGCAGGAAGCAAAGAATTGCTTCAGTAGAGATTCTAAAAAAAAAAAAAAATCTTTAAAGCAAAGGAAACAATACACCAAATTAAAAACTCAACAGAAAATATCACCAACAGACCAGATCACTTGGAAGACAGAACCTCAGGCAATGAATACAAATATATAATCCTGAAAGTAAAGTTGCCCCAACAGTGAACTTGATAAGAAACCAAGAACAGAAACTCCAAAAATATGGGCTAACACGAAAAGACCAAATTTAAGAATTATCAGGACAGAGGAAGGCACAGAAACACAAACCAAAGGAATGCATACCTTTTCAATGAAATAGCAGGAAATTTTCCACACCTGAAGAATGAAATGGAAAATCAAATACAAGAGGCTTATAGGACACCAAATGTACAGAATTACAACAGATCTACACCACCAGAACCATCACATTATCATTAAAATGCAGAGCATACAAATACAGACAGAATTTTAAAGGCTACAAAAGAAAGGTACCATATTACATATAGGGAGAAATCATTCTGGATCTCAGCAGGTATTTCAACCCAGACCTTCAAAGCTAGCAGGGAGGCCCAGAGAGCCGGGCTCAGCATAGAGCCACTGGGCAAGACTTCCACACCAGGGAGGTAGGCCCAAAGACCCAGGTCCAGACCAGCTGGACTCCAGCCAGGAGTCTAGTGATCCTGCAGTGACCATCTGTCAACACATAGAGGTGCCTCTGCCCACTAGCACGGAATATACCCCACCTGGAGGCCACCATCCCTAGAGGGGCAGCATCCTTTTTGGGTCACTGCATTATCAACTTCCTCCAAGATTTCAAGCTACTGAACACTAGGAGGTATGTTATTGGAAGCCTGCAGGGACACTATAAGTCTACGGGGGGAAACTGCAATACCTCAGATTTGCACTTCTAGAGGGGCAGATAGATGAGCGACATAAGAGAACAAGGGAAGAAAGTGTCACAAACAAATCTAGATGCTACATCGATAAAATTCAATGCAGCATGGCAGAATAAATATCTGAAAGGGAGTTCAGAATGTACATAATTAAAATGTTCAGAGAAGTAAATGATGAGATAAGAGAGCAAATGCAGTCACGGAATGATCACACCAATCAAGACCTAAAAGAGCTCACGGAATGATCACACCAATCAAGACCTAAAAGAGCAAATGCAGGACGCAAAGGATCAATTCAATAAAGAGATAGAGATTCTGAAAAAAAAAAAAAAATTTTTTTTTGAAATGAAGAAAACAGTAAACCAAATTAAAAACTGCACAGAAAGCATAACCAATAGGATAGAACCTGGAAGACAGAACCTCAGACATTGAAGACAAAATATTTAATCTTGAAAACAAAGTTGACCAAATAAAGAAGATGGTAAGAAATCATGAACAGAAGCTACAAGAATTATGGGATATCATAAGAAGAATTATGGATATTCCAAGAATTATAGGGATTGACGAAGGCACAGTGATACAAACCAAAGGAATGAACAATCTATTCAATGAAATAATATCAGAAAATTTCCCAAGTCTGAAGAATGAAATGGAAAATCAAATATAAGAGGTTTACACAACATCAAATGCACAAAATTACAACAGGCCCACACCAAGGCACATTATAATGAAAATATCTAACATACAAAATAAGGATAGAATTTTAAAGACTGTGAGAGAAAAAAATCAAATTAAATTCAGAGGGAAACCAATATGTATAACAGCACATTTCTCAACCCAGACCCTAAAAGCTAGAAGGACCTAGAACAGCATTTTTCAAGCTCTGAAAGAAAATGGATGCCAACCAAGAATCTTATACCCAGCAAACGTTACCTTCAGATTTGATGATGAAATAAAATCCTTCCATGATAAACAAAAGCTAAAAGAATTTACAAGCAGAAAGCAGACACTAGAGAACATTCTCAGCAAATATTCTATGAGGAAGAAATGAAAAATGATGTAAGTCAGCAAGGGAGGAACTACCCTAAAGTAACAGCCAAACAAAAGAGAAACCAAGTCAAGAAAAAAAAAACAAAAAGCCAAAATGACCAGGAATACAAATCATATCTCAATAATAACCCTAAATGTTAATGGTCTGAACTCATCAATCAAAAGACACAGACTGGAAGACTGGATTGAAAAGAAAGACCCAACAATATGCTGCCTTCAAGAAACTCGTCTCATGGAAAAAGACTAAAGATGAAAGGAATGGAAAAAACATACCATGCACATGGACTCAGCAAAGAAACGGGTGTATACATCCTCATATCAGATAAAGTGAATTTCAAGCCAAAGTTAGTCAGAAGGGGTAAAGAAGGACATTACATACTGCTTAAGGTAAGCATAAATCAGCAAGACTAACAATCATAATATTTATGCCCCAAACAATGGCTCATCCATGTACGGCAAACAAATCCTTCTCAATTCTGGGAACCAAATAGACCACAACACAAAAAGACTAGGTGACTTTAACACGCCTCTCTCACCACCAGACAGATCTTCCAAACGAAAATAGAACAAAGAAACCACATATCTCAATAATACAATCCATAATTTAGACTTAACAGACATATATAGAATATTCCATCCATCAATGAGCAAATATACTTTCTTCTCAGCAGCACAAGGATCCTTCTCTAAAATAGACCACAAGTTATGCCACAAAGCTACTCTTAACAAATACAAAAGGTAAGAGACACTACCTTGTATCCTATCAGAACATAATGAAATGAAATTAGAAATCAATGACAAAATAAAAAACAGAAACTACTCCAACACCCGGAGATTAAATAATACATTACTGAATGATGCATGGATAGCAAAAGACATCAGGGGAGAAATAAAAGAGTTCTTAGAGGTACATGAGAACAAAGATACAACATATCAAAATCTCTGAGACACTATGAAAGCAGTACTAAGAGGAAAATTCACTTCATAGAGAACATTCAATAACAGAAGGAAAAGTCAACAAATAAACAACCTAACACTACAGCTCAAAGCCTAAGAAAAAGAACAGAACAAAAAAGTAATAGAAGACAGGAAATAGTTAAAATCAAAGCTGAAATCAATGAAATTGAAACAAAAGAAACAATCGAAAGAACTGACAAAATGAAAAGTTGCTTCTTTGAAAACATAAACAAAATTGATAAACCCTTAACCACACTAACAAAGAGGAGAAAGAAAACTCAAATTACTAAAATTCAGGATGAAAAAGGAAATATCATGACAGATACTACTGAAATACAAAACATAATTACAAGCTATTTTGAACTCCAACAAAATAGAAATTCTCAAAGACATCAAAGGCTTTCTAGACATGTATGATCCACCCAAACTGAATCAGGAGGACATACACAATTTAAATAGATCAATTTCAACCAATGAAATAGAAGAAGTCATCAAAAGCCTACCAACAGAGAAAAGTCTGAGAACAGGTGGGTTCTCAGCCGAGTTCTACAAGACCTTCAAAGAAGAGCTCATTCCAATACTCCAAACTTCTAGAACTAATAAGTGAATTCAGCGAAATAGCAGGATATAAAATCATTACACACAAATCTAATGCATTTCTACTCACAAGTGATAAATCCTCTGACAGAGAAATTAGGAAACCTACCCCATTCACAATTGCCTCAAAAAAAAAAAAAAAAAAAACTTAGAAATTAATGTAACAACAGAGGTGAAAGACCTCTACAATGAAAACAACAGAATACTAAAGAAAGAAATTAAAGGCCTTAGAAGATGGAAAGACTGCCCATGTTCTTGGATAGGCAGAATTAATATTGTCAAAACCGCCCTACTACCAAAAGCATTAATGCAATTCCAACTAAAATCAAAATGTTTTTCCTCATAGAAATAGAGAAAGCAATTATGAAATTCATTTGGAAAAATAAGAGACCTAGAATAGCCAAAGCAATCCTTAGCAAAAAACAAAAGCAGGGGACATCACAGTACCAGATCTTAAACTATACCACAGAGCAATAGTAACAAAAACGGCATGGTACGGGCACCAAAATAGACATGTAGACCAATGGCACACATAGAATTCTGACACAGAGAAAATCCCACAGAAATACACTTACCTTATACTGGAAAAAGGTGCAAGTACATCAGAGAAAAGATAACTTCTTCAACAAATGGTGCTGGGAAAACTGGAAATCCATATGCAGCAAAATGAAATTAAACCCTTTTAATGGTTTGGAAGTGAGGTATCCCCCAAAATCTCACATGTATGTCAATGAAGGAAAAATGATTGGGTTAATAAGAGTCTTAACCCAATCAGTGAAGTAATCCCTAATAGAATTGAAGTGGTAGGGTAGGGTTTGGCTGGAGGAGGTGTGAATTGGGACATGGCTATGGAGTACATATTTTGTATCTGGAGAGTGGAATGCCTCTCTCTCTCTCTCTCTCTTTCTGTCTATCTCTCTCTCTCTCTCTGCCTCCTGATGATGAAAGCTGCGTCCCTCTGCCACGCTCCCACCATGATGTTCGGCCTCACCTCGAGCTCCAAGGAAAGGAGTCAACCTTATATGGACTAACCTTATATGGACTAAGACCTCTGAAACCATGAGCCCTCAAATAAACCTTTCCTCCTCTATAATTGTGCTGGTCAGATCATTTAGTCACAGCAGCAAAACACACACACACAAAAAAAAAAGCTGATGGAAACAAACCCCTATTTCTTACCCTGCATAAAACAACTCAAAATGGATCAAGGACCAAGGAATTAGACCAGAGACCCTGTGCCTTACAGAAGAAAAAGTAGGCCTGAATCTTCATCATGTTGGCTTAGGACTTAACTTCCTTAACAAAACTCCTAAAGTGCAAGAAAAAAAAAAATCAATAATCAATAAATGGGATTGTTTCTCCGCAAAAGAAACAATAATGTGAAGAAAGAGCCTACAGAGTGGGAGAAAATCTTGACCAAAGACACATCTCCAGGATATATAAAGAACTCAAAAAACGTAACACCATAAAAACAAATAACCCAATCAACAAATGGGCTAAGGAACTGAGCAGACACTTCACAGAAGAACATATATGATCGATCAACAAATACATGAAAAAATGTTCAACATCTCTAGTAATCAGAGAAATGTAAATCAAAACTACTCTTAAGATTTCATCTCACTCCAGTCAGAATGGCAATGATCAAGAATACAAGCAACAATAAGTCTTAATAAAGATGTGGGGAAAAAAGAAACACTCATACATTGCTGGGGGGGACTCCAAAATTAGTGCAGCCACTCTGGAAAGCAGTATGAAGATTCCTTAAAAACTTGGAATGGACCCACCATTTGGCCCAGTTATGCCACTCCTTGGTTTATACCCAAAGGACTTAAAATCTGCATACTACAGTGATGTAGCCACATCAATGGTTATAGTAGCTCAATTGACAATACCTAGATTATGGAACCAACCTAGATGCCCTTCAATAGTGGGCTGGATTAAAAAAAAAAAAAAAAAAAAAAAAAAAAAAACTGTGCTATATATATATACACAATGGAATATTACTCAACTATAAAGGATAAAATTATGACATTTGAAGGTAAAAGGATGGAGTTGGAGAACATCATGCTAAGTGAAATAAGCCAATCCCAAAATATCAAAGATCAAAATGTTTTCTCAGATATGTGGATGTTGATTCATAATGGGAGGCAGGGAAGGCAAGGGAAGAATGGAGGAACTCTGGATGGGCAGAGAGGGGGACAGGGAGGGGAGGCTGCATGGGAGTGGGAAAGATGGTGGAATGAGATTGATATCATTACTCTAGGTGAACGTATGATCACATGAATGGTATGAGTCTACATCATGTACAACCAGATAAATGAAAAGTTGTGCTCCATTTGGGTATAATGAATTGAAATGCATTCTGTGTTCATGTATAACTACTACACATTTAAAAAAAATGCAAAGAACTTTTTTGCACAGAGTAGTTAATTCTCAAATTTATATGGGTTGCAAGCTTAGCAAAGAGTCAAAACAATGTTGAAAACAAACAAAACTGGAGAACTCAAAATTCCCAATTTGAATCAAAATTGAGTCTAGTATTGGCAAAAAATAAACATACAGACCAACTCAAGAGTCCAGAGTATAAACCAAACATCTATGGTCAATTGATTTTTGACCACAAGGTGCTAAAGTCATACAATGGGAGGAAGAATAATTTTTTTAAATGGTGCTAGACAATTAGACATCCATATACAAGAGAATGAGGTTGGGCCCCTATCTCGCAACACATACAAAGAATAACTCAAAATGAATTAATGACCTACATGGAAGAGTTAGAATTACGAGATATTTAGAAAACAGGGACAAAACTTCATGACCTTGGATTTTTTTTTTTTTTTTTTTTTTTTTTTTGTAGATATGATCAGAACCTGGACACATGACTACAGTTCCAGTACTGAGGAGGCCAGTGCTTGAGTCTGGGAGGTCAAGACCACCAGCCTGGACAACCTAGTGAGGCTTGGTCTCAAAAAACAAGCCAAAAAAGGTCCCAAGTTTGATTCTAGTATTGGGGGGAAAAAAGAAATAGATCTATAAAACAAATAATAGCTACAATGACTTTATCAAAATACTACCTTTTTGTGATCCAGGGACACTATCAAGAGAGTGAGACAATCTGCAAATGGGGGAAATATTTCAAAATCATTTACCCAATACAGAGTCTGGAATTCAGTATCTCTCTATCCATCTACCTACCTACCTAATTATCTGTGTGTGTGTGTGTGTGTGTGTGTGTGTGTGTGTGTGTGTGTGTGTTCATGCAAATGAACAGTTCAATGTCAATAACTGTTAGGAAATGCAAGTCAAAATCACAATGAGATAAGACTTCACACCCACCAAGATGGCTATAACCAAAATTTACCAGGAAGTAAGTGTTGGTATGAAGGTGGAGAAACCACAACCATCACACACTTCTGGCTAAATGAAAAAAGTCAGACAAAAGGGTAAATTCTATCATTCCACTCATTTGAAATGTTTAGAACAGGCAAATCCCTGGAGACGGGAAACAGATTAATGTTTGCCAGGCAATGGGGGCAGCAGGGTGGGGTGAGAGGAATAGGGAGTCATACTTAATGGGTTCAGGGTGTTAGGAGGTGATGTAGTAGTTCTGGACAGATAGTGCCTGCTGAACGCTGTGAATGAACTAAACTCTGACTTTTCATGTTTAAATGGTTAATTTTATGTTGTGTTAATTTCACTTTATAAGAAAAATACTTAATAAGTTAGCTTACCAAGGTTTCCCAAGGACAACTAAAAGATGGATAAGTTAGCCAGCTGTGGTGGCATGTGCCTGTAAATCAGAGGCTTGGGAGGTTGAGTCAGGAGGATAGTGAGTTTGAAGCCAGCCTCAACACAAGTGAGGCACTAAGCCGCTCAGTGGGACCCTGTCTCTAAATAAAATACAAAATAGGGCTGGGGATTGGGGATGTGGCTCAGTGGTCAAGTGCCCCTGAGTTCAATCCCCAGTACCAAAACAAACAAACGGATAAGTTACAAACTGAGAAATCTAAGGGAAACAAATAACAAATCAAGAGTGAAAAAAAGAATGTCGACAGCTCAGGAAGAACCACACGAATGAAAAGACCACAGAATAAACAGAACGGATGTAACACATTCTCAGTGAGGAGGAAGAATATCTGAAAATATGTTCAACCCTGTTAGTCAGCAGATTCATGCAGCAAAGTGACAAGATACCATATCACAGGCATTCAACTGACAAGAATTTCAAAATTTCGTAGTGTAAGTATTGTCACAAAGTGAATTCACAGGAAATCAATCTCATTGCTAGTGGGAACATTAGTTGACATAACTGCTCTAGAAAAATTAAACATTCACACATCATGCAATTTTGCGGTTTCACCAAGATACACACTGGCTTGTGTATCACTGGAGACATACTGAATATCTTCACAGGGGAGCTACTGTAATAGCAGAAGCCTACAAACAACTCATACAGACAAAGAACGACTAGGTTGAGATGCAGGTGCACAAAGAGCACCTCTCAGTCCTCAAAATGGGTAACTGCACATAACACAAAAGGGATGAGTTTCAGTTACATTCAAAATTCTACTAATGTAACATGAGGAGAAATACTCAAAAGGTAACAGTTTTTCTTGTCAAATTAAAAATGTAAATATATATAATTCAGTATTAAATATATGAACTGAAACTATGTTAAAAGGAAATTAAAGGGAAAATGACGAATATCCAGGACAGTGATTTCCTGAGTGAGACAGGCAGTGGGATAGATAGGATCAGACAGTGGGATGGGATGGAGGAGGATCACGTGAGCTGATGCAACGGTTCTTTCTCTCACTCTTTTTTTTTTTTTTTTTTTTTGTACTGATATAACCCAGGGGCACTTTACCACCAGGCTACATCTCCAGCCCTTTTTTAAAATTCTGAGGCAAGGTCTAGATAAGTTGCTGAGGACTCGAACCTGCAATGCGCCTGCCCCAAACTCCCGAGTAGCTGGGATTACAGGTGCATGCCACTGCACTTAGCTGGTTCTTGTTTTCTTCCTGGGTGATGGAATTAGGGTCCTGGCTGCCAACTACTACAGAGGGATGAACAGAGACAGAGTGGAAAGATGGAGATATTCAAAAGGGCCAGGACCACACATGGACCACCAATGATGAGACTGACTTCTTTGTTATAATCAATGACCAGTCCAATTCTAAGAACTTGAGGTTCAAAAGAAAAAGCAATTTTAAGAGATAAGTAAGAAACATGAATTACTGATTATGACATTTAAAATACACAGAACATCATTAATAAACCACAACAGTTCACTAAGCAGGATACCTCAAATTTTAATCTTTAGGGACAACTCAAAGAAATGGAAGTATACATTCACCAGAATATTAAAATTAAATAAAGTTCAAGCTGGTTCACCTCTTCTTGAATATACCCTAATGGGAAGGGAGATGCTCTTAAATTATCCACAAGAATATAGGAGAAACCTTGACGTTCCTTCTGGTGTCAATCCATAGTAACGAGGTGAGTTAGACCTTTGAAAATGAAGCAGATACAATCACATCAACAGCTGAAAAACAAGTTGCACCACAGGGAATTAGTATTATGTAAAATTAATACTATATATAATAAGTTATCATGAAGAAATTATTCTATCAAAAAACCCCAGCACCTTTATGGTTCAGAATCTCTGACATAAGATGCATAATTTGTAAAATAAATTTAAAATATAAAATAGCAAAGATGACAATAAAACAGAAATGTCTCTAAAAATTCTATTAGAATAGATTCTATCTCTGTGAAGGTTCCTTAATATGCATAACAAAGCCTGCAGAGAAACCGGACCAAGCTGGAAGTGAGAACAAATGCTAAAGTTTCACTGCATCTTTAAAGAACACATGACATCACCATTAGCAAAGGGTAAGGAAAATTCAGTATGAAAAAACTGAAAAAGCAATACTTATACAAAAGAGCAAAAAAGTGAGCCTGGTAGTCCCTCCACTTAGAAGGGTAGAACCTTTCCAGAAGTCTTGGTGAAGAGTCCCTGCACCCCTTCTCCACTGCCTGTTACAGTGTTTTCAAGGAGAGATGCTGCTGAGGTCCCTGGGGTTTGTTTAATTTTTTCCTTCTTTGGTATGGTACACGAGAAAATGTATTCTATGGCAAGTGTCTGTTTTAAAATGCAGTGGTGTGGGGATTTCTTAATTACTTCCTCTTTGTGCAAATGCTCTGTGCTATGGTCCTCATAATCATTTACCCACAAGAACACATATGGACATGTACAAGACTGCTCCCACATGAACAAACACACATACACAATGGAAACTATATAGAATATTCACAAACAAGGGGATATACTTAGGACACTACCCAAGAAAGCATAACAGAATAATGCACATGGTTTACAAAATATACCTCTCAGTCCTGGAAAGGGAAAAAGCTAAAATACAAATAGTTGCTGTGTTAGAGAAATAGCAGGGTTCAGAATGACAGTTTTCCTTCAAAACAACCTCAATGGGACTGTAAACTGACATTTTAATACACATTTGGACAAAGTGTTTAGGAAAATAGGAAAACAAAAGTTGTTCTCATTACCTCCATGTTTAGGGACATGGAAAAGGAATTCTCTGCAGAATTTCTCATTACACTAGTCCCCCATTCTCACTCTTTTTTACCTATGGTTTTGCTTTATGTCATTTTAGTTACCCATAGTCCAGAAAGATTATATGGAAAATTCCAGAAATAAACAATTCATAAATTTGAAACTGCACATCATTCCAAGTAACATTATGAAATCTCATAATATGCTGCTTTGTCCTTCTAAAGGTGTATCTATGCTGTATATGTTATACACCTGATAGGCACTTAGTAACCATCTCAGTTATGAGATCTACTGCCCCAGTACTGTACTGCTCCTACAGAGTTTAGTACTACTCACTGTTCCAGGTATCACTGGGGGTCTTGGCACATATCTCTTGTGGATAAGGATGGATGATAAAAACTAGTTGTTTTTAAAAACCATACTACTATTTTCCCTCTGTTCAGCATTCTCAAAAGGTTAAGAGAATGCTTTCAATTTTTTTCTGTAAAAATAAAACTCTCGGGGGCCCAATTAGTTGTCAAGGATCTGCCTAGAATTCTTACCAGCTTTGCACATCATGGAGGTCAGTAATTTAAACACGATGGAGCTTCTTTTCCTCATCTTGCACTGTTTGCTGTAAGGAAAGCAGGAGATCACAATGATGATGCTCTTGGCACAAGAGGTCTTCATGTGTACACCATAACCAGGAGCTCCATGATGGGGGTGGTCACTTCCCTGTAACCCAGGCAAAGAAAATCCCACTGAGGGGTAGGAGACTTGAGTTCTCCCTCTTGACCTGGGGGTGTACTCAGCAGTACATGATTCACATGCTTGAAGCCTGGGGTTCCATCCCCAACACCAAAATAATAATAATAACATTCTTATTTCCCTGTTCAAAGACTTAAGGTACAAGATGCAGAACCAGGGATGTCTTCTACTCGCATGAGTTCTCCACACATTTCCTCTCAACAGATTGGCTCTTTTTCATTGAGACCAGTGTCTTTGGCAGGCAAGAGGCAATGGGGACTAGTGTCAATAGTGGAGTATTTGTGGTGTGCAAAGGTCCTCTCTGGCTAATGGCTGAGCACAGGCAGACTTGCAGGGTGGTAGGATCCCATGGAAGCCGTCTTCTGACACAGTACTGGTCTCAGAGATTACTCCAAAATATCACACTAACCCCCACCCTCTCCTGCCTACTGGAAGATCTTGTTCCAGCACTTCTCCCTCCCTGCTTGCACCATCATTTGTCACACTCCCCTGGCTCAGACTCATCAGCTTGTAAATATCTGGACCTTTCTTCCATTAAAAATGACAACTCCTAACCACCTTCCCTGAAGCCCCATCTCTTTGCTCCCCTTCATAGTACATCTCAGGAGATCTGTCTACACTCACTATCTCTGATTCAGACATTCTCCCTCTCTCCCAAACACCTTCCAAAGAAGCTCCGGTCCCCCAAGCAACCCCAAAACTGTTCTCATCAAGCTCCATGGCCTCTACATGACTAAATCCACCAGTCGATACTCAGCCCTACTTCTTGGTCCCTCAGCAGCATCTGCTGCGGCTGCTCACCCCTGTCCCTTCACATACTTAATGCACACCATTTCCAGGACAACCAACCCTCTCTGGTCTCCCCTGCCTTCCTTGGCTTCTCTGCTGGTTTCTCTCTGCCTGACCTCCACCTAAGACTTTCATTTGTCTTCTCCAGTCTCCTCTCATCCCTTGAAAGTTTCTCATCCAACTTCATGGCTTTGTAAATGTTGGTGACTCTCGCACTCCTACCTCCAGTCCATCCACCCCTGAACTCAGTCCCACAGCTGTATCATGGCTCCACTGGACTGTACATCAAGACATCTCAGAATGTAACCTACCCTAAATGGAACTGCTCTTTTCCCCCAAAGGAACCTGCTCCACCAGAAAACCTGCACCAGCTCAATTACTGGCACACTGTTCCTCTGGGTAACTCAGGACAGAAACCTCAGAGCCACTTCTTACAGCCCTTCTCTTTTCCAGATGGTTTTTGCATCTTACCACTGCCCCTACATCTGGGTTATGCCACCCATTTGGTGACCATGGCCTGTCCCTCCTGGAATATCCCTGAAAAGCATGCTCCATGCACAGAAACCTGTCCTTAAACTGAAGTCACACTGCACAGGCCTCTGCTCAAGACAATGAGATGGTCTCTCTTCTGCCCATGGCCAAAGCCCAAGGTCTCACAGTGGCTCCCACACTCCTTTCTTATGATCAGCCCCTTCCTTCCCCTGGCCCCATGCCCCCTTCTCAGCACAGTCACACTCTGTCCTGGTCACTCCTCCTAGTGCTGCTCTTTGCCACAGAAGGCTTGGTTCTAGATGGTTCTATCAGGCTCACTCCCACACCTCCTGCAGGTTTTTGTTCCAAAATCACCTTCACAACAAAGCTTGCTTACTCTGCCCCTCTACCCTCTCATTATCATACCTTCCAATTCCCTGCCATACCAGTTTGTTTATTCACATGCTAATCACTTTCAATACACTGGATTACTTATTTATCACATTCTCGGTATGTCTTCCTCCACTGGAATATCAACTCCACAAGGACAAAGATCTTTACTTGTATCAACCAAGAAGTCACCTCACACACCAGTAATGGAAACTCACACATCGCAGACATTCAGCAGATATTTGTAATGAGGGAATGGAAACACAGAACATTTGGATGAGTAGGTTTGTTATTATTGAGTAACAAATCTGACATCTGGTGAATTAAAACGCTTTCACAAAAGCACTCCATGTGGAAGGATGATTAGAGAAACTGACAGTAAGTATAAAATCACTCGAAGATCCAAAACCAGGAACAACAAGGAACAGGGCTTCCATCAATTAACTCACATGATGAAATTTGCTTGAATCACAGCAAAACTTCAGTTCATGGACTTTTCTTCATTTATAATTTGTTTTATACTTTTAGTAACTGCTGCTTAAGTCAGTACTAAAATAAAGTAATGGGGGGGATGTAACAGGGGTAGAGTGCTCTCCTAGAATGCATGAGTCTCTGGACTCGTCCTAAGGACTCTAAAAAAATTAATCAATAAAAAAAAAATGAACCGGAGGCTATATCTGACACCTGCAAATCTGTAGGTGATTTCAGAAAGAAGACTATGACATCCAGGCTTGCCATCACCTGGATGAGATTGAGGACCTGACTTAACACAAACTGGGGCACTCATGGGACAATGTAAAGCAGAATAGAAAGATTTGGGGGCTACTTACTGTTCTTGACTAGGGGAAAAAGAAACTGACAAAAGGCCTGGAGAGATGACAATGGTGTTGATTAAAGACAAAAATATGCTAAGGAAGGTAAACGGAAGTACACGAAAATGGTGAGGATTAGCAGAGTCACCCTTCCTGAGTCCTGAATTCTAATTCAACTGGAACTTCAGCTCCACTTCTCTCCTGGACAATATCAATAGAGCCTCCAGTATTTATCCAACGCACCCAAATTGTATCTGAGGAGACAGCAGGCTGCAGACACTCAGGGGCCAGAGTAGTCAGGGCCATCTATGCCTGCACCTTCCCTTCCTGATGCTGCAGCAGGGTAAAGAAAAGGTGGGGCATCCTCTAGCACGCAGGCACAGGACAGGCCTGGGGAAGGGGAGAGTGGCACAGGATACCGACACTTGGTGCCCTCATGCCCAGCTCTGCTGAGGACCCTCAAGGTCTCAGCAGAAGAAGCAAAGGCACCTGATAAAGGACAACCACGCCCTCACTTTTTCATAGCACATATACTTTCCATGGGTTGGGATGCAATGACACTCCCTTGCCACTCCTCTTTCTGGGACAGCTAGGGTTTTGTGACACTATCTCATGGAAGCAAAGATCAGGACAGAGACACTAAAAATGTAGGTGAGAGTACTGTGTTCCAAGACTAAATTCCTGGGATTTTTTTTTCTTACCTTTCCTTGTTATTTATCATATTTATTATATACACTGATCTATACATCTGTTACTAAATTTGGTAAGCAGCAATTTTCAGATTCTGAGCTAAAAATTATGCACTATCCAAACTGATTTCTAGACACTAAAAATAATATTCTAAGGTCTCAGTTCCTGTGCTAAAACAGCAGGAACTCAGAAAATGTGGCAGGAACAAGTGGTCAGGATTCAGGGCTTCGATACCATCTTAGCCTGGGAAGCAGAAGATGACAAAGGGCTCATAAAGGAAATGGCATTTAGGAAAGAAACACAGGCCCTCTGCAGAAGAGATGGGAGACAGGAGACAGTTCTGTGACAATGAAGTGACTTCTTATCTTGGTGAGATTTCTTCTCTGGACTCAGGACAGAAGTCTCCCCTGGTTGGAATACTCCTAACTCTAGAAAGGAGATTTATGACATCTGAATTCTTTTGTGAGATTTTGCAGACAACAAGAGTTGAGAAAAAGTCCTCTTCCTGAGGTTTTGCTTTTATGCAGAAAACCAGAGTTGAACAAAATCCATCTACTTTATTAACGGTTTCCCGAATGTCCTCAGATTAAAATAATCCCTATGTCAATGTGGGCTATCTTGTATCCCTTACAGGGAGAGAACAGGGTAGGACTGAAAATGACATGAGCAGGTGACACTTTCTGTCCACTGCAGGCCACCCTGCCTGGCCTAAGCTGAGACATTTGAGGCCCCTGCTTCTTATCCAAGTTTAGGAAGGATTACCTGGAGCCATCTCATCTCTCCCCTCCCACCCAAGGGAGTGAGGTTGTTACAGGATACCCCAGGGGAAACTTATCCTAGGGAAACTGAGCTGAAAGGGGAGCTAAGTCTTGAGCTGGACAGCCTACGATTGGAGGACAGGCCAGGTCATGGAAAAAAAAAGGAAAATACCATTCTGAGTGGAAATTTTCCATTCACAGAGGTGTGTGGGGACATCTGAGGACAAATGCACAGGAAAAAGCAGGGTTCCATGTGACCACCTTCTCTTCCACAGTGCCTCTTCATTCAAAGTGGCACAGAAAGACTCGCAGCACTGAATTCTCTATACCCAGTGTACACGTCTGTTACCTTCCCCATTTCCAGAACACATGTATGTCAAATGTCACACTGGATTGGGATATATGTTCTTTGAGCATAGTCTTCTTATCTTCTCAGTTCCTTTACTTTATAAGTGGGGACCACATTTAAATTATCTGCAATAAAAGGTTTAAGAACTTCACAGAAGAGAATTCCCCTCTCTGGCTTGTTTTATTGTTTGAGAAGCAGGAGTAGAAATGCTTCCCTGCACGCCTTACACATTCCTGACCATCGACTATTAGGAACTTCATGGAGTCTGTTACCATTAAGAGCCTCTCCTCTAATAATTTATTTCCTCCCTTCAGAGACAGAGAAAGGCTGAGAGCAGTGCTGTGCATTTGTAATTTCAGCTACTCGGAGGCTAAAGCAGGAGGACGACATCAGGCCAGGAGTTTGAGGCCAGTCTGATCCATATGGCAAGACCCTGGCTCTTTAGTATGTGAACACACACACACACACACACACACACACAGAAAGAAAGAAAACATAAACATAACGGTCAGCACTTATGCCAGAAAAATTAGCGAAGTCGAATACACCGATTTTAAGACTATCTGAACTCTTGCTTTCCTATCAGCTCTCCCTGTGCTAAACGCTCATGTCCAAACAGAAACCCAGAAAGCAACAGCACCACTGCTAGAGAACTACCCACTCTGAGACAGTCTGGATGATGAAAACATCTTTCCCCCTCACGGATTCTTGAATCTGTACTCTTGTTTCTAGCAGAAAAAGAAAAGAGAGGAGGAAAAGTCATAGAGTTCAGATTTTTCAAAATACACAAAGTGTCTGCCTCATACCCCAATGTTATAATCCATGGAAACTGGAACTATTACAAAACGCAGTAGGCTTTAGATGCTACCACAGATAATAAACAGAATGCTATTAATTATACTTTTTAAACAGGCTTCACTGCATTATGGCCTTGAATGGGAATTACCTTTCGGACTTGAAATAAGTAAATCCAGCTTTCTCAGCCCTTACATGTGAGCAATGAGTGCTGTGCTAGGCTGAGCATAGTACCTGTACAAGAAATGATATGCTCCTTTTTTCACCTGGAGCAACTGAGAACTCAGGCACAAGATGTTTTTATGCTATAACAGCAAAGAGAAACGAGATCTAATATCAAAACATTTGTCATCAACTGCAAGAGAACAATCGGATAAGTCTCAAATGGAACATTCTAGAAGACAACTTACTCATCAATGTCACAGGATAAACATACAAAACACGAGGGAACTATTTTAGATTTAGAAGAAACTAACAATACATAAAACACATATGACTTGAACTGAGAGTCCTGGTTTGTAGGGGGTATGACAGCTGTTGGGATGGTGGTGTAGCTCAGTGGTAGAGCACATGCTAGCAGTTATGAGGTCCTGAGCTCCATCCCTATGGAGTCCCTGTGATGTGCCAAGATCTGTGTTAGGCACACAGATTTCCCCATTTAATTCTCCAGACAGCCTTAATTGCTGACAATTCTGGGATTACTTGAGCCCAGGAGTTTGGAGCCAGCAAGACCTGTCCCTCATACCCTGCTTTTTTTACAGTGTTGTGCACCTAACACTGAACTACATCCCAAGTCCTTTTACTTTATTTCTATTTTGAGACAGGGCCTCACTAAGCTGTCCAGACAGACCTCCAATTTGTGATCCTCCTGCTCAGCCTCCCAAGCACCTGGGATTACAAGGCATGTGCCACTGTGCCCCATAAGACCCTGTCTTTGAGGGGAAAAAACAACAACAACAAAATAACTCAAAGTGCAGTCACACAAGATTTGTTCATACTGCCTAAGGTGATGTCAATTCAACCACTGGCTGAGACAATGTTTTCATTCTGTTGACTAGCTGGTTCCTATGTTTATGCAATTTTTATTAAGTGAACTCTAAAACTGGCATGAGATCCCACACGTGACACTACTTGGTATTAGTGACAGATACAACGTCACTCTCTTCCACTTTGCTTGACTTCTTGCTAACAGAACTGGACAACTGAATCAAACTGTCTCAACAGTAGAGAATTAAGTACTGAGCCAATAAACCATATTCCACAAAAAGATCAATGGTACACATGTCCAAGACAGCTCAACACAGTAGGTTCCTGGTGTATCTACACTCTGCCCATCTCCACCCCCAGTTGCCTCGAGAAGAGAAAGGGGAAAAGTTAAGGTCATAAAACAGGTTCAACATCTCTATTATTTAAGGAGGATCAGAAATTGATAAAAGTAAAATAAAGTTATTCTTATTAGGAAATTTGAAGTCAATATTAAATTGTTATATGAGTTCACTTCCTGCCCTCTTACCCCATCCCATGTCTACCCAAGGTCTATACAGTCTATCTCTGCCCACCTCACCTCCTGTATTCCTGCTGCCCTCTGACCTCCAGCCCAGGTTCCTGACACACACCAATGCCTCCTCCCTAACACCAAAGGCCTTGGAACCTGCTGTTCCCTCTGCCTGGAGGCTCTAAACTTAGACCTCCATGTGCTGCCTCCTACAGGTTTCTCAGCTCACTTACCCCCTCAGTTTAAGACACCTGTGCACCCAATCAAAAGTCATACAACCCACCCCACCCCAACTTCAATGCTGCCGTCTTCAGGGTATTCCTCACCATCTGAACTTGTTGGGTTTGTTGATTTGCTTCTTGTATGGCTCTTGTACTAAAATGTAACTTTGGAAGAGAGAAGAAAGTTGACTGGCCTGCTCCCTGATAACAGCCCATGTCTGCATCAAGGTCTTGTACAGAGCAGGGGTTTAACATCCATCTAACAAATACCTGACACTGAACTGAAGTGTAACCTGTGAAGTATTCTTATTTACTATACACTTCAATTTTCATTATACCAAAGTAATTCTATGAACACACAGCACCTAACACAATCCCTGGCACTGATGAATGTGTGCAGAATGAATAGGTAGGGACTTGAGAAAGTTTATGTAAAGATCAGCCTTTAACTTATATAAATGGTACGTAGATTAACTACAACATAACTGCTTTCAAGCTTGACAATCACAGCTAATCTGATTATCCAATTTACATCATATAATTAATATAGATTTTAATGGGAAAATTTAACTCACTCAGCAATTTTCTTTGAATGCTCCATACATGATGAATTGGAATTTGCTGAAAACAACACCAGACCTCCTTTGGTTATGTTCCTCTTGGTTTCTAATTCAGGTGGCCTCACACAAAACATCAACACCTTCTCAGTTTTCAAATTCTCAGAGCCTGGAAGGATACAATATATGTTAAGGATTACCATATCATATAAAATATCCTGAAAGAATGTTTTAAAAATAACAAATAACTTTAGCTGAAAAAAAAATAGTTTTCACCACAATGGTGTCTTTTCTGTTACAAGGAGATAAAGTCATATGTGGATTAATAGAAAGTTCACCTGAATTTTAGGGCTTCAAATGGATGGAAATATGTTATCAAAAGACCGAAACCTAATTTTCACAATCAATAGGAATAATGAAGAATTTACAAGAAAAGTAGAGCTGAAGAGGTCCGTGTTTTACTGTTTGCTGCTTAAAGTCAATTACGCACAATCTCGCTTTATTTTGACTACAAAATTCCTCCTGGACACAGAAAAATGGCAGAGCCCTTAGCAAAAAAAACATGGAGTGATCAATCCTTAAGCAGAAAATAAGTGACCTATCTACACCCAGCTTTTCCTATAAAACCCATTTCCCATAAACCTCCCTGTGACCTTTCAGCTGCCTCTCAGATGCCTGAGTCATAAAACTGATCTTGTCAATTTCCTGTTCCTCAACTGAAACAGAAGGCTGACTAGACAATGACCTGAAGGAAAGTTAAGTGACCTCTAGTTGACAGGCACAGGACTACAAGTAAAAAGGACCCTGGTCTAGAGGTCATCAGAGCTGAGGTTCTCATCCCATTTACTCTGGGCTGCCTGTCCCTATTATGTAATGAGGATGCTGCATTGGATATCGACAATCCAGCAGGACATGGGGGAAGGGAACCCCCGCCCAGAATGGGGCAGCTGGTGATTATAAACAGGTTGAAAACTCAACTGATTCTTTTTGTTATTCTTAAATTTTCATTAAGCAAGTAACATGCAAGTGCATCCTCCTTGCAAAATCTTAAACACCAGAGTTAAGGCAAAAATCACCAGTAGAACACTGGGCTACCACCCACACCCAGTAGTGAGGGTTCCTGTTTGCAATGGGATACCTCGGGCCTTTTCTAGGTATGCACATGCCTGACCCTTATAAAATAAATGAAAAAACATACACTCAATGTTTCCAGCACAAAAAGGTATCATTGCACAAATCTACACTTTCTTTTTTCACCAAACAATATATTTTGACAAGCTGGGTTAGAAAATAGACACCTATTCTGTTCTTCCTAACTGCTGCCCAGTCTTGCATGGTGTGAACATGCCACTTTTAGCCAGGTCACCAGCTGGAAGAGTTCTTGTTTTGTATACATGCCATGGAACCATCAGGTAGCTCAGTGCACTGTCCCACTACAGGGCTAGGAAAGTATATCTCCAGCCAAGTGCCCTCAAGGGGCATTCCAACTGGGACAGCCCAGGATTCCAAGTCAGAAAACATGTGGAACTACAATGCAATTAACCTTAAGCCTATGAATTACAAACAGGAATGTATGTGGGGTGACCAAAGTCCTAAAGAGACCCAGGAGGACCACTGATGTGGCTTTGTAGCAGGGAACAGCAAATACAGCCCACTAGCCAAATCAGGTCCCTCCAAAGCCTCTAGTTACAAAGTATCAGCCACACTCCTTTGTTTATGAATTGATCCTACATGCAGATTGGGAAGAACCATGAAGCCTAAAACATTATCTGGCCCTTTACTGAAAAGGGTGGCTGACCCCTGCTTTACAAGAGAGCACAGCATCTGCAAAGGATAAGAATATGGCAGAGAGGTTTAAATAAATGAAAGAAATACTGTACTATCACCAACACTGAATGGGAAGGGATCTTAGATGTCCTCTAACACCATCTATCCATGTCTTTGTTTACAAAAAGGGTAGAGGTCCAGGAAGGAAACAAAAACTTTCTTCAGAAATTACAAATTTTGGCTTCTGGGACAAAACTCATGTTTGCATCTTGATTTCCACTTCCCCTTAAATGACAGTGAGGCCATGCTAAGTTACTTCACATCTCTTAGCTTCAGTTCCCTCATCCATGCAAATTGGAAAATTGGTCCCACGGGGTTACCATAAAATTTCTGCCGCACATTTAACACATGGACATTGGACACATGCATATGCAAATTAACTACCAACATCCTGGATATCAATTAAATACAGTAATAGGTACGCAGTGGCCACCTTTCTGTACCCTTGAAACTTCAAATAAGTGCCTAAAAGTACAACAGTGTTCTCCAGAGTACGAGGAACAGAATGAAAATATTTTAGATATATGAAAATATAATAGAAATTATTCAGCTCATCTCTCCCCAACCTGCTGTTAGTATCTTATCTGCAGGATTCTTGCAGGAACCACTCCACCAGTCTCTTGAACAGTCTAGGGCCTGAGGCCCACACCAAGGGCTCATCATTTCAAATCCTTCCTTAGAACACGCTGAGACTCCTCTCCCTACACCCTCTATCCATGGGATCTTGTCTTTTAACACTTATAGGAAACATCAGATTCCTTGTTCACAGGACAGCCCCCACCCTATCTCAAGACAGTTCTCTTGCTCCTATGCATTCCCTTCTTCAGGGTATTTCCTGAAGCCTTTCCTTACCTCACATGACTCAGATGCCCTATATTACCCTATGGTTCCCCAAGTTCCAGTCTTCACATATAAGACTAGGATCAAATTCTAATGTAAGAATTGGGGGTATTGCTTACTGATAGTGTGTACCACTCTGGACACTAAAGAAAAAAAATCCTAATATGAGATCTTCCAAATGGCACAGTGGGAGATGAGGCATCCATTTGGAAATGACTATCAATACAGTCATACCCTGTGACTACCCATGGCACAAATTATTCAAATAGATACACTGTTTCTAGTTTTAATTTTCCTTGATCCTGGTGAAAATTCAGGTTGTGCTCTTCATCACTCCTCAAGAAAAGAGACTCTTAAAGGTTAGCTTCAAAAACATGACAGGACAGGCTGGCTTGAGCACAAGGTTTTAATGGGAAATGAAGAACAAAAAGAACACTTACACTTTTCCCCTATTAAGCTACAGTTGCTTTTATGTTGATCCTCAATCTACTCTAGAATGTGTAAGAATCATTTACAGCATATGTGAAAAACCATCCTTTTCAGAGAATCTCTGCATCTTTTAAAGTGCAAATCACACTCCTCTCTGAATGAGCTCTGACAGTCTGCTAAGTCTCATGAATTAAACCACACTGCAAGAGATCACCTGCTCTTTGGACAGACAAGCAGTCATTTCAACACCAATCATCCTCAAGCCCAGAAGTGTGACTCACTGGAAGAAAGCTTGCCTACCATGTGTGAGGCTCTGGATTAGATCCCCAGCACCACACGAAAAAAAATTTAAAAACTACTTATCTTTCTTTTCTAATTGGGGACCCTGCATCATGATACATATTGGAGATGAGCAAGACACCACAGAAGTATGCCATTTTCTCACTGTGTAACACTCTTCTTTCTATCTGCAGACAGTTAATGGAGGTACATGAAGGCTTGGGCTTGCCTTCCACAGTTACCAGCTGCCAGGCCTGGGATACATCCCTAGGCCTAAGTCTTTACCTTCCAGAAAACGCGGACAGAAACCTGGTATAAAGTTTCCCCCACCAGAACTTAAAATCCTGGCAGTCAAGTTTTCACTTTTTATTTTTGTTTTGTTTTGTTTTTGTTTTTTTGCCATATACCCAGTGCCTAGAAGAGCACCTACCATTTGACAGAGGCTCAACAAAAGTATGTTGAATAAACCCTCATCTCGCTGAGTTGCAAGGATTAACAATTGCACCTGAAGTAGTCTGTCAACAAAGAGGCATTAAAAAACAAAGAACTGGGGCTAGGGTTGTGGCTCAGTGGTAGAGCATCACCTAGCATGCAGGAGGCCCTGGGTTCGATCCTTAACACCACATAAAAATAAAACAAAGGTATTGTGTCCACCTACAACTAAAAAATAAAAAAATTTTAAAAAAAGAATTATTACTTTTATTAGTGATACACCTCATTCCAAGAAAATTTACTTTTTTAAAAATCAAGGGCTGAGAGAGTGGGTGCTTCATGCAGGGGCCCTGGGTCCAATCCCCAGAACCAAAAAATAAAAAAATAAATTAAAAAAAATAATAATATTGAGAATTTAATGGCAAAATTTAAATCTTACTGCTCTTCCATTTTTCTGTGACCTTAGGCACTTTGCTCATCTGTCATCAGAATGTTTTCTTATGCCTAACCCTTAACATTTTCTGAGTGATCTGAACTTTCATATTTTTTTAATTTTAGTTGTAGATAGATACCTTTATTGCTTTATTTTTATGTGGTGCTGAGGAATTGAACACAGCGCCTCTCATGTGCTAGGCAGGCATTCTACAACTGAGCTACGTTGCCAGCCCAACCTGAACTTTTATGACAATCCAAAGAAGCAGTCATGAGAATTAAACCCATTTTAGAATCTGGGAAGTTTAGAGATGAAAATTTTTACTCAAGCCAGCAGGGATTCTCGGCAGCAGACAGAACTTGGTCTTGACCTGATTTGTAGTAGATGGTAGTATACAACACTAGCTGCACATCCTGTCTGACCCACACAGAAAATGACTTGCCACTCTGATGAATTCCATATTCGCTAAGCAGAACCACACAAAGACCCAGATTTGGGAAAATGTATATTGCAAACATGCTTGTTTAGAAAGCATTTCATATCAAGTGCCAAAGAAAGAATACAAAACTTTGATTCAGTATTTCCAACTCTTGGAATTTACCCCAAGGTAACAAGGGCAAAACTCTATGCTCCATGATGGAAACTACAATAAGTTTTTTAAAGAGCAGAAATTCTGGACATATGTGAAGGTTCCACAGTGGGGTACTCAAGTACAACTGACACTGTATGTACATTCAATATAATAAGTATTGAATACTATATAAGCAAAGTTGCTTAGGAATTGGGTAATAAAGGTACAGACCAGGGCAGGGAAAGAAGATGGAAAGAAAGGTATTATTTAGAGGAGTTCAAAAATGTGGGTGAACTAGTTTTATTTGTGTATTTAAAGTCTTAAAAAAAAAAATAGAGATCATACTTCCAATCGCCCCAAAGCCCCATTCCACATTTTCATATTCCTTACTCAACCTAATCATTCAAATTGAGTCAACATTAAAATAAGAAAAATAAATCCTTATCATCAATATACTATATATTGGGGGTCAAACATTTTAAAGTACAACAGTATCTTTAAAAAGCACCTCGGAGGCTGTGGATATAGCCCAGTTGGTAGAGTGCTCTCCTTGCAAGCACAAGGCCCTGGGTTCAATCCCCAGCACCAGGGGGGGGAAAAAAAAAAAAAAAAAAGCACCTCTGGGGGGCGGGCTGGGGTGCTTGCATAGCATGTGGGAGGCACTGGGTTCGCTTCCCAGCACCGCATATAAAATAAACTAACTATATAAAGGTCCATCAACAACTAAACATTTTTTTTTAAAAGCCCATCTCGGTGCTCCCTCAACCTTTGCGGGGTTGAGTTCCGACTCGAATAAAACCATTCTTTCGTAGGTAAACTTTCGCGACTAACAAGACCAAGCAAACTAAGGGCTGCGCCTACTTTAGGGCTGGAGAGTAGATCCCATGCTGACTTGGGACTTGCTCCCTGCGCTGCTCCGCCGCAGGTGCCCTAATTAGGAACTGCCTCCCCAACGCCGTCTAGAGGGGGCGGGGAACCCCGGGAACCGCGCCCTAGGCCCGGGTCCCCGCCAACCCCGCGGAAGGAAGAAGGGAGAGAGCGAGGGGTTGACTGGCGGCGCGAGGCTGGAGTCTCCCTCGGTACCGCAGCCTCGGCCTCCGCGGCACCGCGGCCGTCGAGTGGCTCCCCGCCCGGTGCACCTGCGCTCGGTACGGCCAGGGGCCGCCAGTCCGCACCGCTACTCGCCGCTGGCTCCCGCCCGCCTACCTGCCCGACCCCAGCCGCCCCGACGCCAGCCGGCCTGACCCACCCTCCGCTGTCCAGGGAAGAAACCGCCAGCTCTCCAAGGGGTGTCTCTAGGAGCCAAACAGCATCTCCACGCGCAAAAGCCGCAACCGCAGCGACTGAGAAGCAGCAGAGGACGCACGTGGCTCCGGCTTGGGGCGTGGCCTATGCGGGCGGGCGGAGCCGGATCTTCAGGTCCGGGCCAGAGGGGTGGAGCCAGATGGCGCGACTGCTGGGGAAGAAGGTGCGACCCGGAGCTGGGGCCGAGGAGGTGGCTACCTTCATTTTGTGCACATGAAGTAAGAGATGTTTCCTAAATTCTCCGGGATTTCTTTTTCTTTGTTTTCTTTTGCGGGTTTGTTTTTTGTTTGGTCGTTGCTCATTTCATATATTAAAAAAAATGCAGATTATGAACAGGAGGAAGCATTTGTGGCTAGGAGTCTGTACTTATTCTGTATTCTTAATTGAACCTGTTATTTTAGGAGAACTAGTTTGATGTTGGTGTGCAAGGTGAATTACTGTGGGAGCAGAAACAAGTCTTTCTTTTTTTTTTTTTTTTTTAATGAGCCTGAAGTAATTAATAACAACTTGGTATAAATTGCTTGCATTGGGATTGGTGAACCAGGTTTGTTGTAGAAGAGAGAGTTTTGACACTGATTGCCCAGGGTATCTTCCACAAAAATTAGATGTTTATAAAGGGAGAACTGATTGAGTTTCCTCTCCTACCTTTATCTTTCACACATTTATAGAAACCCGAGGATGTATCAGGTGCTTTAAAAAATTATGCTTTAAGATTTTGGTATGTTGAATTTGAGCTTTGAGTAATACATCAGACACTACTATCCAGCTGGAAATTTAAGATTTAGTATTGGAGATTGAGAGAGGAGATGAAGCTGCAATTGTATATTTTCAACTCATTTTTTTTTTTTTTTTAATGGTAGGAATCAAACACAATGTCGTGGCAAGTATTCTATCATCGAGCTTACCCCTGGCCTGAGTAATGTATTCTTGTGATAGTCATACCAATGATGTTTATTAATAGGAAAGAGTAGAGAGAAAATAGTAAAGACCACACCAGGAACAGAGTGTTGGGACAGCCCATGTTTGGATAATGAAAAGAAAAGGAGGCATAACTGGAAAAACTGCAAAATAAGGTGTCCTCAAGAAATAGCTGTTTCCAAAAAAAATAATTCTTAATATCATGAAGAATTAAATAAGGAAAACCTGGGAGGAAACATTCAGTTTGGCGAATTTCATTAGGGAAAGGTTTGCAAATTAACATCTCCAAATTCATTTTAAAAGAGTTAAGATATAGGATGTTGAGAAGTGAATACCAGAATATATATATGAATTTTTAGAAATGTGTGGTGAAGGAAAGGAGAGGATTGTAACAATACTCACAGATTTTGAGATAGAACACTTGTTTGACTTCAGTCTTTTTTTTTTTTTTTTTTTTTTTTTGTACCCAGGTTTGAACCCTGAGGGACTGAACCACTGAGCCCTATCCCCAGCTGTTAATATTTTATTTAGAGACAAGATTTTGCTGTGTTGATTAGGACCTCACTAAGTTGCTGAGGCTGGCTTTGAACTCACAATCCTCCTGCCTTAGCCTCCCAAACCGCTGGGATTACAGGTGCACCACTACACCACTACACCAGCCTTGACTTCAGTCTTATCAGCGAAGTAGGAAATGAAGTTATTTGCTGAGGGAGTTACCTGAGCAAAAGATTAGAACATTTTTGGAACATCTATAGAAGGAAATTTGAAAATAGCTAAATGAGATTTTAAGTTCTAATGCAAATAGTGGCCTTCTCTCTACTACAAAGATTAAAACTCAATTGTGAATTTGATCAAATCTGAATTGTCTATACAGGCAGTTTCTCAATTTTTCACAGCAAAATTATGATCCCTTTGGCATTTTGAATGTGAAATTTCCCTTAATCCATGCTAATCAGTGTGTTCAGAGAAAGCAAAAAAGTTTTACTATTCTGTTCATATATTCAGCAAAGTCTATTGTGCACTTACTATATACACCACACAAAGTTCTGGCTCTGAAGACAATAGTGAAAAACCCAAAAACCCTGACCATGTACACTTTATGGTGGAGAAAGGAAAAGGAAGAACAGAAAATAAACAAAAAGGCAGTAATCCCAAGATGGCTCCTGGCTCTTGACTCGGTGTCCCACAGGTGACTGGGTCTCACTGAATTGTCCACGTGAACCTCAAGGTTATGATCTTGTCTCAGATTCCGAAGTAGATGGAACTACAGATTTCCTACGGGTGCAGATGCTGTCTTATTTGTCTTTGCATCTGCAGCATACCAGCCATGGTGGTTGGTTAAAATTGTTCACCAGGTCTGTTGATGTCAATTTTGGACTATTGTGAACAGGGATCTTCTAGGAAATAGCTTCAGATACTTCCACATTCTCAGGTTCACCAGTACTCCTCTGTACATGAATTATATTGCTGAATTCCTACTAAGCTTTGTCAGGTTCCATAAGGGTAGAGTTGACTTTGCAGCTGCAGTATCTGAAATAGTGCTAGTTACTTAGAAATTATTCATCAAAGACTGTCAGTGTGATGGTTACACAAAGAAAATAGAAATCTTCCAGCAAAATAATCCAAACATGGCCATTTTCACAGTTTCTTTATGGAAGTGCAAATTTGTGAGGGGTTTTGTGGTATATATCCTGCACCCATATGGCCTTTGTTTGACTCATGTCCCACCACTTACTACATGGGTGAATGTGTCATTCTCACATAATCACTTCTACCTCACTTTAAACCATGAGTAGAAGGAGAGTGGACAGTACTTTTCTGGTAGTATCATTGGAGTGTGCCTGCACATATCTGCTTGACCTACATGAAGCACTATAGGAGTATTAGTTATTGGTTTATTATTTGTCACTATCTAACCTTGACCTGGGAGCTTTCATTAGTATATTAAAGAGTTCCTGGCTTAGAGAAGATAAGATTGGCCTCATTAGTCAAACGTTAATTCTCAGATATTGATAGTATTGTAGTTTGGGGTGTTTTTTGATTTTTGTTCACTTTGTAATTTCTCTGGAAACACATTTAGATGTTTTTACATTCACAACCCCTTCCATAAAAGTATGTAGACAGCTGGTAGGGCCTCTTTCTCAATTATCTATAGTAAGAAATGCCACATTTTATAGTTTAACTTTTTCCCACATGTGTGTCATGGAGAAAATAGTTCCACCATTTCAATAGTGCTGGGTCATCTTTTGCATAAAATATCCTATACAAGATGCTTAGCTGCTGGGCAGTAGGGAACTGACATCAAATGTCCTTCAGTTAATCTTTATAGATATCCAGAGTTCTCTGGGTACATGGTGACATCACATTGAATAACAGAGCCATGACTCAACTCAGGAATTTTATTCAATCTCTTCATCTCGCACCTAAAAGTTTTGGATCTATGTGACATTGTGAAAGTGACTACAATTTCTTCCTCAGTCTCAATATGAATAGTAAGAATGATGGAACAATGATTGAATGGTCAAAAAAAGAAAATAAAAAAGTACATGTTAATTTTACTCCTAGGGCTGTGCTCAAAAGACATGAAACATGTCTATACAGTTTGTACAAAAATGTTTATAACAGCATTATTCATACTGACCAAAAGTGAAACAATCCAAATGTCTATCAATGCATGGATGAATGAGTAAAAATAAATGTGGTACATCCATACAGTGGAATATTATACAATAGATAAATAGAAATGAAATGCTTGTACTTGTTACAGTTTGGATGAACCTTAAGCATTACATTTAAGTGAAAGAAGGCAGTCACAAAAGACCACATGTGATTATAATTCTATGTATGCCAATGCTCAAAACATAGATGTCAATTTGATTAGTGGTTTTCTACAGTTGAGGAATTTTGGGGAGTGACTACTAGTGATTATGGGCCTTTTGGGGTGATGAAAGTGTCCTAAAAATGGTTATAAGGCTCTGTGAACATAATAAAAAGTACTGAATTGTGAAAACAATTTTTTTGTGATTTTAAAAAAGGTTGAGTAAACTTAGTAGTTGAGAGTAACTGAGGTCAGCTTGCTCATCATAAGTTTTTTTACCAACTGATTACATTTCCTCTCAAGAGAAATACGGATTTAATAAGGAATGCACGGAGAACTATACTGAGAGTCATCTTACATTAGCACAAGAGATTGTCATATGGTTCCTTAAGAATCAACAAAGATGCCACTCCTTGAAGTTGAGTGGTTAATTTATCAAATCAAACACACAGAAAGGATTGTAAAAGTTTAAACATATACATTGGAAAAAATATGTTTCAGATATTCCTGGTACAGATTAAAGTGCATCCTTGCCAGCTGGGGATGGAACCCAGGGCTTCACATGTTAGACAAGTGCTCTACCACTGAGCTAAGGGCTTGCTCTTTTTTCATGGTCCTGTCATGGAAGACTTCTGATATGGTGACAGGGCATGAGGAACGCAAGGGGTGAGCTGTTTGGCTATCTGGTCCAAGAGGTTTCAGTTGGAAGGGTAGTGATTACTAAAGCTCTGAGCTGAGAAAATGCATGGCATGTTTTTAAAAAGAACAGCAGGGAGGAGATGGTTTAAAGTAGAGCAAGCAAAGAGGAAACTGATAAGACAGTGAGTTTAGGAGGCAATGGATAAACGTAACAATTTTTGAAGCAGATCTACTAGGAAAAACAAGTGTATTCCAAATTTTAGGTGTATTTGCAGTTTGGGGAATTGTTCATGTTGCTTCATTCCTCTTCCCAGGCAAGTTAAGGGTTGGCTATAATAAGAAGGGCATTTTTCTGTGGAAATTTCATAGTCTTTTAATTTCATCTTGAAATTGCTTTACTCTATTAAACTGTTTTTACATTTAAAAAGAATCCAAATAAAACATTTTTGGCTCATACTTGAGTTAAAATTTGACATATATTTATAAAAATGTAAATATAAGGTAGCTATCTGAGAGATTTTTCCAGTATAAACTTTTTCTGTTTGTCAGTTGTGTTTAAAATTGATCATTATTTGAAAACCTGATTAGCATCTGAGTTTGTGGCACAGGCAAGCACTCATTTGCAGTGTTGCACCTTTTAGTAATTGAGGCTTCACAACCTTGAACACCCTTCACTTATCTGCTAAGCTTCTGGCAACCTCAGCTTACATGAACATTTGCAAAGTTATAAGTAAGTAAACTTTTTAAAACTCAGATTAAAATAGCATGAATCCTGCCATGCAGAGTGGTACACACCTGTAATCCCAGCAACTGGGAGGCTGAGGCAGGAAGATTGCAAGTTTGAGGCCAGCCTCAGCCACTTAGCAAAGCCCTGTCTCAAATAAAAAGCGCTGGGGATGTGGCTCAATGGTTAAGTGCCCTTGGGTCCAATCCCTGGCACTAAAAAAAAAAAAAAAGAAAGAAAAGAAAAAAAAAGAAAAAGACATTTGAATCCCTGAGGTATAGTTATGACAAAGCTTTTGCTTTGCCACTACTAGAGAATGGGGATTTCCTTATTTTGGCATTGCGTTTTTTTCATCTGACCCTCATCAATCTTTATGTATTTTCTAGTTTGTAATCAGAGAACAGAAAGGCATTAACAAAAGCTTATGGAAAGCAGTTTAGAAATGGTTTAGGTAGTATTCTAGAGTTCAGGCCCATTGATGACTGAAGAGAATTACGTGCTGCACAAATAACAGAGGAAGAACTGTCAGTTAAGCAGAGTCTTAGGAAGTTCAGTGCAGGGCAAGCTGAACACCATGCACTTCTGTGGCTACTGAAAGCATCCTCTAGGTGTTCAGGAAATCTATCCATCTCATTTCCCAGCAACACCAGGTAATTCAGTTCAAGTCATATTTAGGATTTAAAAAAAGATGTTTTAAATGGCACACTGAATTACCTAATCAATAATAATTATGCTATAAACTCTCATATGAGATTTCTGCTCTGATTAGTGTTTACCCTCATAATTTAATCTAGAGATCATAACAAATTAAAAGATTTTATCAAATTTTGTCCTAACTACTTACATATTCACATATAAATTTGTTTTCTGAAATAAACATGTTTATGGCAAGAAACAGGAAACCCAGAAGTTGAAAAGGAGAAGACTGACAATATTGACTATATAAAAAAAAATCTAAACATTTATAACAAAAGCCAGAAGAGTTTTAACAGTTTAATTTGAATAGTCTCTTGATATTTTCTCATTAACATAGAAAGTGTTGCAAGTCAATAAAAGGAACAGCCAAATGGGAAAAAAATGGGCAAAATTATAAAGCAATAAAGGGATTAATAAATATATTGAGATTCAATTTCCCTAATAATAAATAATTTAACAATGGCATCATTTTTCATCTATCAGATTGCAGAAGTTAGCAAAGCCCAGTGTTTTGGACATTTTCATGAAAGGTGCTAGCAGTACAAATTGCACCTTTTCTGACAGTGAATCTCAGAACTAGAAATATATATACCTTTTAATCTAGTAACCATACCTTTTCAAATTTATTCTAATGAGGTTGAATGGGCAAAGATGTAACAGCATTGTGACACTGTAATGAAAAATTGGATATGACCCTCTATAGATTTGGTTATGTAAATTATGGCATGTACAAATAATGCAGTTCTACATAGGCATCTATTTATTTTTGAAAAGAGTGTCTCACCATATTGCCCAGGCTGCTCCTGAATTCCTGAGCTCAGGTGATTCTCCTACCTCAGACTCCTGAGTGTTGGGATTACTGGTACACGCCTTAGGATTTTTAAAAGGCAAAGTGAAATTTTCCATGTGGCAATGTTCCTGCAATGCTGATATACTATGAAAGTAACTTTTTACAGAACTCTATGTGATATATCCCATTTAAAACTGTTTATGTTAAGAGCTGGGTGTGGTGGCGTGTGCCTGTAATCCCAGTGACCTGGAAGGCTGAGAAAGGAGGATCAAGAGTTCAAAGGCAACCTCAAAAGATTAGCAAGGCCCTTAGCAACTCCATGAGACCCTGTGTCTAAATAAAATATTTTTTAAGAAGTGCTGATGATGTGGCTCAGTGGTTAAGTGCCCCTGGGTTTAATCCCTGGTACTAAAAAAAAAAAAAAAAAAAAAAAAAAAAAAAAAGAAATAGTTATGTTGAAATCCTAGAATTCAAAGTGTTACAAGTTATCTTTGTGGGAAGAGTGGATTTTAGGGAATTACCTTTCTCTATATTCTGGGTAATTTTTAAAAATTTAAACAACAAACAACAAACATTCTTCTAAATGAGATTAGGGAAAAATTAAGATTCTGGTGTAGATGGAGAAGAGAACCTTTAGCAAATATGCATATTTTGATCTGTTCTGTAACCTTTAAAATTTTCTTTAGACTCATGAGAACAAATCGCAACTTTCCAAACTCTGCTAATAGAAGGCAAAAACATTTCCTTGAGTGTAACCATAAATTTTGACATACTATCTAAATGCACAATAATTTTCAATTTCAGTGTTTAATATAAATTTCATTTTCATAAATGAGAAAATAGCTACATATACCACTCCCAGTTATTTACCTGAAAGACTCTAAATTGGCATATAAAAGAGATACCTGCATATCCACATTTATTTCAGCCCTGTCAGTTTGGAATTGGCCTAGATGCTCATCAGTGTATTAATGGATAAAGAAAATGTGGTCCACAATGGAATAGTAGTATTCAGCCATAAAGAAGGATGAAATGGTCATTTGCAGGAAAGTGAATGAAACTGGAGATCGTCATATTAAAGGAAGTCGGTCAGACTCAGACAAGTGCTGATGTTTTCTCATCTGGAATCTGGGCAGTGGGGAAGACAACAAGAAAGTAGTAGGGGGACTATCAGGGTAGGGGATATTCTAATAATTCAATATTTCTTTTAATGATTCTTTTATTGATTTGGGTTTTCTCACCCTCTTTAAGAAATACTATCTACAAGACTTCCCTAGTGACTGTTCCTAGGTTATTCATAACTCTTTGAAGATTTTCTTTTTCAAATCATTTAAATAGCTGAGAGAATAAAGTTTAGACCATGGTAAATATGTTTATAGCAGATATTTTTTCCATAACTGGGCTAGAGCTTTGTTAGCAGGTGTGAGGCTTTGTGTTCCAATCACCAGCACCACTAAACGTTACAAAATGATAACTGGAAATACTAAGAGAACACTAAGAATATATAATTTTATTTTAGGAAAAGTTAATCAACAATTCAGATACCTCCCACCCCCAAAATTAAATTTACTCTTCACTAGAGCCAAAACTCTAAACCATGCTCACCTCCTCATATCTGTGTTCTTCCCTCATATTTTAGTTTGAAAAATTCTGTTATACCACAAAGACTGTTGTATAGATTAGTGTAGTGTGATGTCCTTTAATCTTCTTTTAAAAATACATATTTAATAGGGGAAATATGTAACATTGGGACAGCTGTTTTGAATAATAGATTATATTAGAAAAACTCCACATGAGATAAGACTCCTTGAATAAAATTCAAACAAATGATCTTCATTTGCAGTAATGCAATGGGATTTTACAGAAAATGTCAACTTAAAAGATAGTCTCAGGGCTGGGAGTGTAGCCCAGTGATAGAGCACATGCTTAGGATGCATGAAGTCCTGGTTCAATCCCCAACAGCCCCCTACGTATAAATATATTGTCTTTAATATGAATAAAATATTTTCTGACATGATTTTTGTTCGTTGGTTGGTTGGTTTGTGGACAGTGGGCAAGGGAAAAGAATAGTCTCTCTTTTTTTAATTCCAGTAGCTTTATTCTTTGACTCCCTCTCCCATCTACGCAGATATCACCCCAGGTTGGAGGCTCCAGAGCTTTGGCTTCAGTGGCATCCAAGCCAAGGTTACTTACACCAGCGCTGCAGCTTCAGATGCCAGAAGCTACAGCTACAGCAGAGGAGAAGAACCCAATGAAGAGCATGGTGGGGGCACCGACCCCACTCTTCTTCACCGTGGTGTTGCACCCGATCCAGCCTTTGCACACAGCTCCCAAGAGACTCCTCAGATGAAAGCTGGAGGTGTGAGCCTGGCCAGGGGTTCAAACTCCTGAAATCAGTCGACCTTCTTCCCAACAAAGGACTTTGTGAGGAGCTTTCTCCCTGAGGATGGAGAGCTGAGGCATCTGGGCCATTGAGTCCAATACTGAGGCTTCCCCAGCAATACCCCTAGTCCAAGATGACCAGCATAGAGCTCTGGACACCACTCCAGCCCCATGGAGCTGGCAAGGGTCTTTCTGTCAGCAGCCCCAATGTGACTGATTAAGGAGCTTCTAGAAAAGTGATGCCGAGCTGCATGTGGAGACTGCGGGCACGTAGGGTACAATGCCTGGGGCTGACAGCAAGAGCTCGTGCCTTAATCTCCATTAATAACATGGCATCAGGGACTTGCTGATGGATGCAGAATTGTGCTTTCTCTTGAAGAGATTTCATAGCCAGAGAAGCAGTCCTTTGACTGCCTGACTGTGATGCAGAAAGCTCACTGTAAGCGGCCTCCTGCAGAGCAACAGTTAGAAGTGGACCTGCATCTCCAGCTTCCCCTCTGTGGCTGAAGCTCCGGTGCTGAAGTGCTCAGAGCCAGGGCTCAGGGAAGCCGCTCCTGCACCTCTGTGACAGACACGCTTTCCTCTGCTTTCCCTTGGCTCCCACACACTTCTGCTCCAAGGCCAGGTCCTGTTTCTTGGTTCTCCTTGACTTGGATTTCCCCCAACGGGCTAACGTGAAGGCCTACGTCCTGGGTGATGCTGAATTCTCCTAGCGAGTCTTGGTGTCAGTGTGTCAGCAGAGGCTAAGAATATTCCTTTACATGATCTTGAGTGACTAACTGCAGACCCATATATTCTTATTTATAATTTGAATTTTCATAAGTTTTAAAACCCATTTTTGGGGTAGAATGGGAAGACTCATTTGATGGAAGACTTTGACATGGCCTGAATTGACTTGGCAGCAAAACCTAACCCTAACTAACACAGCTTTGTCTAAGTATATTTCATATATTTTACTATAAAGATTAATTTGATTATATAGGGTGCTATGGCAAATCTCACTGGAAGCATTTATATAGTACACAGAAAATGTTCCATGTAGATATTACTTTTTTATTTATTCTTTTTAGTTATATGAGGCAATAGGATTCATTTTGACAAAATTATAAAAGCAATCAGATATTATTTGTTCTAATTAGTCCCCAGTACTTGCTCTTCTCCTCTCTTCTTCCCTTCCTCTTTTCCCTTTCTTCTACTTGACTGATCTTTCTGCTATTTATTTATAATTTTTTTTATAATTAGTGTTTTGTGAATGTACATGATAATGAGATTCACTGTGGTATATTTACATATGTACACAAGAACATTAGGTCAGAGTCATTGAAATGTCTTTTCCTATCCCATCTGCCCCTTCATTCCCCTTTGTCTACTCCACCATTCTTTCTACTCTTTTTTTATTCCCTGACCTCCTTATTTTGGGATTAGATTCCAAGATATCAGAGAAAATATTCTACCTTTGACTGTTGGGGACTGCCTTATTTCACTTAGTCTCCAGTTCCATCAATTAACTGGCAAATGCCATAAAGTCATTCTTCTTTATGGCTGAATAATACTCCTTTGTGTATATATATATCACACTTTCTATATCCATTCATCTGTTGAAGAGCACCTCATTTGGCTCCATAGCTTGACTTTTGTAAATTGTGCTGCTTCACACTGATGTGAAGGTGTCACTATAGTCTGCTCATTTTAAATTTTTTGGATACATACTGAGGAGTAGGGAAACTGGGTGGGTCATGGGGGTTCCATTTTTAGTTTTTTTGAAGAATTTTCATACTGCTTTCCAGAGTGGCTACACTAATTTATAGTCCCCACCAACAGTGTATAAGTGTACCTTTTCTCCCACATCCTCGCGAACATTCATTTCTACTTGTATTCTTGATAATTGGAGTAAGATGGAATCTCAGCATAGTATTAATTTGCATTTCTTTAATTTCTATAAAAGTTAAGCAATTTTTCATATATTTGTTGACCTTTGTATTTCTTCTTTTGAGAAGTGTCTATTTCGTTCCTTTGCCCATTTATTGATTGGGTTATTTGGTGTTGGTTGTTTCTTTGTTTTGTTTTGGTGTTAAGTCTTTTGAGTTCTTTATATCCTGGATATTGATGCCCCATCTGAGAAGCAGGTGCCAAAATTTTTCTCCCATTCTGTTGTTTATTTTATTCATTTATTTTTGTGTGGTGCTGAGCATTGAACACAGTGCCTCACATGTGCTAGGGAAGCACTCTAACACTGAGCTACACCCCCAGCCCCAGGAAGATTTTTAATTTGATTCCATCCTATTTTTTTATTTTACTTCTCGCACTTTAGGAGTCTTGTTAAGGAAATCACTTCCTGAACCACAGACATGTTCAATTGTTGAGCCTGCATTTTCTTCTAGGAGTTGCAGGGTTTCTAGTCAAATTTCTAGGTCTTTGATGAACTTTTGAGTTTTGTGCAGGGTGGGGGATAGGGGTTAATTTTCATTCTACTGCATACAGATTTCCAGTTTTCCCAGCACGTGTCATTAAACAGGCTATCTGTTCTCCAATGTATGTTTTTGGCCCCTTTGTCTACTATGAGATCATTGTATTTATGTGACTTTTTCTCTGTGTCTTTATTCCATTGGTCTTCATGCCTTTTATAGTGCCAGTACCACACCCTTTTTGTTACTGTAGCTCTGCAGTATAATTTGTGATCCTCTATTGTAAGGCCTCCTGCTTTGCTTTTCTCACTAAGGATTGCTTTGGCTATTCTGGATCACTTTATTTTTCTAAATGAATTTCATAACTGCTTTTTCTAGTTGTGTGAAGAACATCATTGGAATTTGGTGGGAATTGCATTTAATCTGTATAGAGCTTTGGGTAGGATGGCTATTTTGACAATATTAATCCGGCCTGTCCAAGAACATAAGAGGTCTTTCCACCTTCCAAGGTTTTCTTCAATGTCTTTCTGTAGTGTTCTATACTCTTCATTGTAGAGGTCTTTCACCTCTTTTGTTACATTGATTCCCAAGGTTTTGTTTTTGTTGTTTTTGTTTTGTTTCTACTCTATTTTAAATAGGATAGTTTTTCTAATTTCTTTTTCAGTGGATTCATCATTGGAAAATATAGGAATGCAATTGATTTACAAGTGTTGATCTTATATCCTGCTACTTTGCTGAATACATTTATGAGCTCTAGTAGTCTTCTGATGGAGTTTTTTGGATTTTCTAAATATTTGATCACATAGCAAACATAATTTGAGCTCTTCTTTTCCTATTCCTATTCCTTTAATTTTCTTCTCTTGTCTAGTTGCTCAGGCAAGCATTTCAAGGACTACATTGAATAAGAGTGATGAAAATGGGCTTCCTTGCTCCAGTTTTTAGAGGAAATGCTTTTCATTTTTTCCCATTCAGAATAATATTGGCCTTTGGTTTCTCATATAGAGCATTTACAATGTTAAGATAAGGTCCTTCTATCCCTGGTTTTTCTAGTATTTTAAACACATATGGGCACTGTTCTTTGTCAAATGATTTTTCTGCATCTATTGAGATAATTATGTGATTCCTATTTATGTGAATTACATTTATTGGTTTCCTTATGTTGGTTCATTGGTTTCCTTATTTCATCCCTGAGATTAAATTCACTTGATCACAGTGTACTTTTTTTAATGTGTTTTTGCATGGAGTTTTTCATTATTTCATTAACAATTATTCCATCTATGTTCACCAAAGATATTGGCTCAAAGTTTTTTCCTTGATGTCTTTTTTTGGTATCAGGGTGATATTGGCTTCATAGAATGAATTTGGAAGGGTTCCCTTCTTTTCTACTTCATGAAATAATTTGAAGAGGATTGATATTAGCAGTTCATTAAAGGGCTGATAGAACACAACTGAGAATCTATCCTGTCCTGGGCTTTTCTTCATTGAAATGCTTTTGACAGCTGCTTTAATTTTAGTAAAGCAAAGAAAAAAATCTGAACATGTCTGGCTACAAAAGTTTCTACTTTTTAAGGAATTATGAATCTTTATTGTTTTTTGTATGAGAATATGAGACATTTATTTAAGCATGTGTTCAGTTTGGAATATCATTTCTGAAAAGAAATTTGAATTCTAGTAACAAGTACAGAAACATTTAAGTTAAAAAATATTTATCAGATAAAGAAAGATTAAAGGGTTTTTTTCTCAACAGGAAAAGCCAAAGCCTGATTTAATTTCTTCCATCACTTAAAGGTTTTTCTCCTTCACTCCTGTAGGAGAAACGTGTCCCTTACCTAAGGAAGAATTTCTCAGCATTGGATGACAAGGAATGAGAATGGGCAACCGAGGGATCTCAGAGAACTTCATTTCATGGATAAGCTTGGATTAGGCATCAAGTTGATTCGTGACAGATGCATGAGTAAGATCATCTTTCCTTGTGCTTTTCACCTTTATAGATAAGTGAGAGACCAATGAAAATAGATGGCTCCTAGCTGCTTCAATAAAATGAATTTATTTTGATCCTGTTTACAATTCTTTTTCAAAGACCCCACCACATCCTGTAAATCACTTCAACATTATTGAGCCCTTTTCATGTGTTGGTGTCAAGCCCCGTACTGAGGAATGGAAATCTATGGAGGTTCTTTGACTTTCAATAAGCCTGTAGTTTGCTGAGGAGACAATTCTAGAAGCAAGTCACTGTCTGATAATCCCTTACTATGTGCCCAACATTCCGATATTTTATTTATTTATTTATTAAATTTTTAGGGTACCAGAGATTTAACTCAGCAGCACTCCAACACTGAACCACATCCCCAGCCCTATTTTGTATTTTATTTAGAGACAGGGTCTCACTGAGTTGCTCACTGAGTGCCTCACTATTGCTGAGGCTGATTTTGAACTCAAGATCCTCCTGGTAAGCCTCTGAGTCACTGGGATTACAGGCATGCGCCACCACACCTGGCCTTAGAGCAGTTTTTATTTACATCTCTCTAATTCCTAGAGATGATGAACATTTTTTCATATATTTATTGATCAGTTGTATTTCTTGTTCTGTGAAGTGTCTGTTCAGTTCCTTAGGCCATTTATTGATTAGGGTATTTGTGTTTTTGGTGTTAAAGTTTTTTGAATTTTTTATATGTGCTGGAGATTAGTTCTCCATCTGAGGTGCGTGTAGTAAAGATTTTCTCCCTTTCTGTAGGCTCTCTCTTCATGTTATTGTTTCCTTTGGTGAGAAAAACTTTTTAGTTTGAATGCATCCCATTTATTGATTTGTAATTTTTCTTCTTGCACTTTAGGAGTCTTGTTAAGGAAGTCAGGGCCTAAGCCAACATGATGAAGATTTGGGCCTACTTTTTCTTCTATTAGATGCAGGGTCTCTGTGCTAGGGCCTAAATCTTTAATCCACTTTCAGTTGATTTTTGTGCAGCATGAAAGATAGAGGTTTAATTTAATGTTACTATATATGGATTTCCAGTTGTCCCAGCACCATCTGTTAAATAGGCTATCTTTTATCCAATGTATGTTTTTGGCCCCTTTGTCTAGTATGAAATAATCATATTTATTTGGGTTTGTCTCTGTGACTTCTATTTTGTACTATTGGTCTGCATGTCTATTTTGGTATCAATACCATGCCATTTTTATTACTATTGCTCTGTAGTATAGTTTAAGGTCTGGTATTCTGATGACTCCTGCTTTAATCTTCTGGCTAAGGGTTGCTTTGCTATTCTAGGTCTCTTATTTTTCCAAATTAATTTCATGATTGCTTTTTCTAGTTCTATGAAGAATATCATTGGAATTCTAATAGGAATTGCATTAAATTTTTATAATACTTTTGGTAGTATGGCCATTTTGATAATATTAATTCTGCCTATCCAAGAGCATGAGAGATCTTTCCATCTTCTAAGGTTTTCTGCAGTTTCTTTCTTTAGTGTTCTGTAGTTTTCATTATAGAGTTTTTTCACTTCTTTTGTTAGATTGATTTCTAAGTATTTTAATTTTTTTGAGGCTATTATGAATGAGGTAGTTTTCCTAATTTTTCTTGCAGTGGATTCATTGCTTTTCAATAGAAATGCATTTGATTTATGGGTATTGATTTTATATCCTGCTACTTTGCTGAATTCATTTATTAGTTCTAGAGGTTTTCTGGTATAATTTTTGGATCTTCTCAATGTGGAAGCATGTCTTTGGCAAATAGTTTGCCAAAGATAGTTTGAGTTCTTCTTTTCCTACTTGGATTCCGTTAAATTTGTTTTGTCTGACTAATTGCTATGGCTATAGTTTCAAGGACTGTGTTGAATAGAAGTGGTGAAAGAAGGCATCTCTGTCTTGTTCTAGTTTTTAGAAGGAATGCTTTTAATTTTTCTCCATTTAGAATGATGTTGGTTTTGGGCTTAGCATAGATAGCCTTTACAATGTTGAGGTATTTTCTTACTATTCCTAGCTTTCCTAGTATTTTGAACATGAAGAGGTACTGTATTTTGTCAAATGCTTTTTCTGCATCTATAGAAGTAATCATATAATTCTTGTCTTTAAGTTCATTGATGTGATGTATTACATTTATTGACTTCTGTATGTTGAACTGGCTGATAGTTTAAATGCCTGCTATGATTTAATTTTTAGAAAAATCCTAGGGTGTACATATCAACATTATCTTCATAATACAGATGCAGCAACATCAATCCAGAGGTTTTGAAAGACAAAAGAACTCATCCTAGGGCCCATAACCAACTTGTGGGGCCCCAGTTCAAACCAGTCTGCCTGCATGCAGTTGACATTACTCCACATCTTGTACTGTACTCCAAACAGACGATACTTGGCATAACAATAATAGTGTGCTTTCAGTAGTAAGGATGAAACAACCAATTTCAATTTGGAATCATTGGAATTTTTTAATAGGAAGTCATTATTTTGGAAGATAGCTACCTATCCACAAACATGTGTGCTCCCCTTCCACAGTGGAGCTGTCACTTGGGAGTGCTGCTCAACTGGTCATGACATTTCCCAGCCCCTGTGCTGGATGGCTGGTTCTCATAGAGAAACCTGAGTAGAAATTATGTAAATTCCTCCTTTATAGAGGCAGTAAAGATGCAGGTGTGCCTTTCCCAACTTTTTCTTCTTCCTGCTGAACAGGATAATTATAAAACTGCTGGTTTCAGAAGTATCAGTCCATAGGTGACTGGCTCCATTGCTGTGGGCTCAAGGTGAGGCAGAACATCATGTCAGAAAGATGTGAAGGAGGAAAGCAGCTCTCAGGATATGACAATCAGGAAGCAGAGAGCTATATTTATACCAGTCTTTAGTACTTTAAACTAGTAATAACTATTAAATACATATTTTGTTGATACAGCTAAGATTGAAACAGTGTAGTGTGTAATCAATGTATGGTTTTGTGAATTAGTTTAACTCTCAAAATTGGGGAGAATATGTGAATCGTAGACTAAGCACACTAATTACCTATAAGCATTAACTAGAAAAAAACATACTACTTCAGATACTGGGGTTCAAAGTCAGGAGGAAGAATTTACTAGCTAATTTCAGTATTGCTTATAGAAGGAAACAAATGGATAGCAACCCCAAAACAGAGATTTGGAGCATCTTATAAAAATATAGAAAAGTTGCCTATGGGATCAGGAGAGACTAGTGTAGACAGGGATAGCAGCTAGTCTTCTTTGGAAATTTTTTTATTTTACTTAAAACCTACTTAAATATTTTATATAACTGTAATAAAGTTAACTTGAAAATGCAATAACTAAAGACAAAGTGTTCTGGTTGGTTATATATATAATCAGAGAGTAACTAGTTCAAGCGACTTACATACACAGTAATTTGTAGAATATCCCAAGTGGGTCATATCGCGAGGTTAAGAAGGATTGCTTAACAAGAATTTTAATTTATCACTTTGTTGATGGTAGTGTTGTTGCTTTTCTCCTTAAACTTGTTTGTATATTCTGAAATAAAGTAAATGAGAAATTTATAGGCAGCATTAAGAACAGAGGGTTTTGCCATGTGAAAAAGGAGAAACATATAAGATCAATACAAGTAAATAATAATCCTGTGAACCTGAATTTGAATCCAAAGCATTAGAATACACTCATGACATATATATATCTATGTACATGTGTAAATACATTTGTGTGTTTGTAATTTTCTTAATTGTGTGAACTGAAAAGGCCATGAGCATCCCTCGCACCCAGACTGGGGCTTCCAAATACCACTTCCCACTTAAAGGAATTAGGTCTTCTTTAAAAAATGACTGATCCAAGTCTAAGGCAAGAAAGATACAAGATATTCCTGGAATAAGATATAACCCCAAAAAGTAAAGAAGATATCAGAGGTGAGTAGGGTTCTGTCATAAGGTCCCAGGAGCCAATTTGAAAAACTTCTACTGTTCAAAGATGAGACAATTTGAGCTTTAATAAGGATAACTATAATGGATTAGAATACATCAAATATGTAGATTTAAATCCATGAATTGTGTTAAAGCCAGATTGGGCTCTTTACCTCAAGACTTCAGCTTCCATATTTTATAGGTGGGAACACTGAGGTCCATCAAAGTTAAGTGACTTCTTTCACATATATGATAAATCAGTGACAGAGAACTCATTCTGATACCTTAATTCCCACTGTTCTCTCTCTTATGTAAAGCTGTACAAAGTGATTTTATGGCAGAGATATGCAATTTTTCCAAAGTGGTTTATTTAAGTTTTTTCCTTGGTGTTCAGTAGAGGAACAGGATTCCTGTAGGTCATGCTAAATACTTCCTCTTCACAGTGCAACTTAGCACTTTCAAGGTGCTAAAACTTCTTGAGATGAAGAACCCTATCTGGGTTTAACACTGCTTTTTTCAGAGTTTGTGAAACTCTTTGAAAAATACTGACCTAAGTTTTGTTTAGTTTTGTGTCTTGGTGATTGGGGAGGAGTAAAGGAGTTGGGGTACTTGTGTGTTTCAGTTTCTCATAGGGTTGTTTATTCTTGCTGTTGCATTCAACATGATTTTTCAGTTGGCTTTGCTGCAAACGCTGAAGCATTTTTCAAGACAGTCACATTATCTGACTGGGATTTGTTCATGCATAGGATTAACAAAGGGAGCTCCCAAGAATGGTGGTTTAAGAAGATTTATCGACCTTCTGGTGCCATTTGCATCCTTTGAGCCTCTCTTGTCCTGTAAGCCCTCCCTTTCCTTTTCTTCCTTTCCTTTTGTTTTGCTTTACTTTCCTTTTTCCCTTTCCGGTTATATCATACAACAACTGGATTTCATTCTGCTGTCTGTAGGAAACAAACCAGACTTGCCTGGAAAGAACATAACCCGTAGAGAGATGAGACTGTTGTTAATTCTCATTTCTGTCATCTAAAGGCATCTGATTAGATTAAGAAATAAATAACATTCTGCACCATTTGCAGTGGATTTGGGGTTACCTGAGAAGCAATGAAATTATTCCCTGGGGATTTTGAGAAGAAACATGGATTTGGAACCGGAACTGCAGTCAGGGTTACACCCAGGATTTGGAACTGGAGGATAGTTTGAACCCAGGAACACTTAACTACTGAGCCACACTCCCAGTCTTTTTTATATTTTATTTTGAGACAAAGTCTTGCTAACTGACTTCGGGCCTCGCTAAATTGCTAAGACTGGCTTTGAACTTGTGATCCTCCTACCTCAGCCTCCTGAGTTGCTGGGATTATAGGCACATGTCACCATGCCTTGCTTGAATCTTGAGTCTTCCTTGGGGTTCAACTTGAAAACTAGGATTTATCAGAGTTGGAGTTTAAGTATGAACTGAAATTGATAATTTCAATTCCTATTTTGAAAAATTGACAACATACAAAATTAATTACCCCCTCCCCCAAAAAAAGGCAGCAACTTTTTCTAAATTTCTAGTATTCAGGGATAAAAGCTGTGAGTGACACTCACCATCATGCTTTTTCAAAATCACCCATGTTCAAGTAGACCTTGCTGGAAGAATCAATTTATTTATGTGTAGTGCTGGGGATCAAACCCAGAACCTTGCGAATGCCAGGAAAGCAAGCACCTTACCACAGAGCTGCATCTTCAACCCTACAGGGTGTCTGTTGGTCTTATATTGTTTAATATGGAAAATACTATATTGAATTCTTTAGCTTCCTTGCCACATAGTTCTTTTGAAGTCTATTGTTATGTCTCTGCCCATGGCCTTTCCAATTTCCTATAGTATGCACTGAAGCAAAATTTAGGCAGTTAAGTTTCAACAGGAAATTTGTTCATGAATGATTTAGCTGGAGTAATTGCCATACTGGTACTTTATTTACATTATCAGCATCTAGTTACTAGGAAGTGTGCTGGTCTTATCCTGAATACTATAAGTAGATGTCTACAAGCTTAGGTAATAAGTTTATACATATTATTTCATATATATACAAGTGTACATCACACGCACACACACACACACACACACACACACATATATATCTGTATGTGTGTATATCATAAGAGAAAACAAATGTTACTAGTGATTTTTTAAAATGTGAATCTCCCCTACCCCCATACTCAGATTTAACCCCAGGGGCACTATACCATTGAGTGGCACCCCCAGCCCTTTAAAAATTTTTTTTGGCTCTTGAGACAGGATTACCCTAAGTGACTAAGGCTTGCCTCAAGCTTGAAATTCTCCTGCCTCAGCCTCCCAAGTTGCTGGGATTGCAGTGATACGCCATCTTGCCCAGCTTAAATATGTATTCTTAAGGTTATGCTATATCAATAATGGAGATGACAGTACATTTCAATAATCTGGACACACTTCTGTTTTCCAGCAGGTTTTCTGTGATTATTTGTGTGTATGTGTTTACAACTTGTTAAAATACTTTGTTTTCATTTTGACACTGAGTTAGCTGCCTGCTGATCAATTTTCCTAATGGTTCCAAAAATAGGTTTTAAGTTGTATTTACTCTTCTTAAGCCATTATCCCTATGAGTCAGATAAATTTTATATATCCAGATGCTAAAAAGATTTATGAGTATTCTTGAACTCTGTGTCCTCTCTTAAGAGTTTCTTTGAGAAAGTATCTCCTGCTAGCATCTCTGAGAGTTGAGACTCTCTGTTTCAGAATTCAATCTGTAATCGCTATGATTATCTTTTTTGTGCCTTATCCACGTTAATTCACAATATCAGATAATAGTAGTATTTTTATTTCAAGATTTGGGGGGTATATACTTAAAAATTTTTGTTTTTTCCTTGAATGTCACTCCATTTTTACCATCTCTCAAAATTACTGTGGAAGAAGTAGCCTAAAGGTATTTAGCTTTGTCTACCTTTACTTCCCCCACTTTCAGTAAAATGCCCAATTACTCAGAGGAAAGATCAGTTTAAGCAATTTGATCTTAAAGTAGAAAAACAATAAACCAGTCATTTAATTATCCATTCCTTGTATGTCTAGTACTGGTACCTTGTATGTCTAGTACAAATACCTCTTAAGTATTTGTAAATTTCTTAGAATGTTAGATTATGATGACTGGTGATTGCCCCTAAGAATTTTTATAAAAATTGAAAAACTACAAAACATTGAAGAAACAAATTGAGGAAGACCTTAGAAGATGGAAAGATCTCCCATGTTCTTGGACAGGCAGAATTAATATTATCAAAATGGCCATACTACCAAAAGTGCTACACAGATTCAATGCAATTCCAATTAAAATCCCAGTGACGTACCTTACAGAAATAGAGCAAGCAATCATGAAATTCTTCTGGAAGAATAAGAAACCCAGAATAGCTAAAGCAATCCTTAGCAGGAAGAATGAAACAGGGGGTATCGCAATACCAGAACTTCACCTATACTACAAAGCAATAGTAACAAAACGGCATGGTATTGGCACCAAAATAGACAGGTAGATCAATGGTACAGAATAGAGGACATGGACACAAACCCAAAGAAATACAATTTTCTCAACTAGACAAAGGGGCCAAAAATATACAATGGAGAAAAGACAGCCTGTTCAACAAATGGTGCTGGGAAAACTGGAAATCCATATGCAACAGAATGAAATTAAATCCCTATCTCTCAGCCTGCACAAAAATCAACTCACAATGGATCAAGGACCTTGAAATCAGACCAGAGACCCTGCATTTTATAGAAGAAAAAGTAGGTACAAATCTTTAACGTTTTGGCTTAGGATCAGACTTTCTTAACAGGACTCCCATAGCACAAGAAATAAAAGCAAGAATCAACAAATGGGATAGATTCAAACTAAATTGCTTTCTCTCAGCAAAGGAAACTATCAGCAATGCAAAGAAAGAGCCTACAGAGTGGGAGAAAATCTTTGCTAATTCAGATAGAGCACTAATCTCCAGAATCTATAAAGAACTCAAAAAACTCTACACCAAGAATGCAAATAATCCAGGCGACAAATGGGCTAAGGAAATGAATAGACACTTCACAGAAGAAGATCTACAAGCAATCAACAAACATATGGAAAAATGTTCAACATCTCTAGTAATAAGAGAAATGCAAATCAAAACCACCCTAAGATTCCATCTCACCCCAATTAGAATGGCGATTATCAAGAATACAAGCAACAACAGGTGTTGGCGAGGATGTGGGGAAAAAGGTACACTCATACATTGCTGGTGGGGCTGCAAGTTAGTGCAGCCACTCTGGAAAGCAGTGTGGAGATTCCTTAGAAAACTTGGAATGGACCCACCATTTGACCCAGCTATTCCACTCCTTGGCCTATACCCAAAGGACTTAAAATCAGCATACTGAGGAGGTTTCAAGATGGCGGCCTAGAGGGTGGCTGCATTTCATGTTGCTCCAGGACTCAGGATTCAAAAGAGGAGATATTGAGACACTTGGGACCAACTCAAAGCAGCCGGGTGACTCTCACCCGATGGGAAGGCGTCCCGGATGGGACGGTGGTCCCGGAACGCAGGAAACTTTGTGAAGTAGAGCTGCCGGCGACGCCCCTCCCCCCGCTGAAGCAGTGAACGCGGACAACTGGGAGCGCCGTAAAGGAGGCCGCTCGGCACAGCGCTGGGACTCGGAGCAACCACTGGAGCTCCGGCGGCTGCCCAGGGGAGGAGTGGCGAGGAGAGCTGTGTGGACTCAGACCACCGGGGCCTGCCCTGAGGAGGAGTAGGAGGAGCGTGGCCACTTGGATTCAGAGTGATTGCACCAGAGCTACAGGCGGTTGCCAGAGGAGAAGCCGCGCGGCAAGCTGTTTGGACTCAGACGGCTTCTGAACGCCGGGGCCTGCCCGGAGGAGGAGGAGGAAGAGGAGCGCGGTGGGTCCTTTGGACTCGCAGTGATTGCATTAGCGCTCCAGGCGGCTGCTCAGAGGAGAAGGCGAGTGGTGAGTTGTTTGGACTTAAAGCGACTGCTCCTGAACACGGGGGCTGCCTGGAGGAGAAGCGTGGTGGGTCGCTTGGTCTTGAGTGGCCACACCAGAGCTCCGGGCGGTTGCCCAGAGGACTCGTGCAGCAGGTCATGTGGATTCAGAGCCACTCAGAGCGACCGCTCCTGAACACCCAGGGGGTTATCTGGAGAAGGAGGAGGAACGGGGAGGATCACTTCGACTCGGAGTGATTGATTGCCCAGGGCTACGGGTGGTTGGTGGGAGGTGGAGGCACGCAGTGAGTTTCTTGGACTCGTAGTGACCGCACCGGAATACTGGGCGGCTGTCTGGAGGAAGAGGCGTGTGGCGGGTCTCTGGGACTCAGAGCGATTGTACGGGGCCCCAGGTGGCTGCTCAGAGGAGGGGCCGCATAGCCAGCCGATTGGGTGCAGAGCAGGGTCCCAGGATCTAGGAGGCTTCTTGGTGGAAGAGCCGCACAGAGACAGGCTTAGGGCAGAGCGAAGGTTCCAGAACTGCGGACAGATTCTCTGAGGAGGGGCAGCCTAAGGAGATTCATCTGCGAAGGGTGAGGCTCCCAGGCCCAGGAGGTAGGGCCGGGCCCCTGGGAACTTTGCAGAGGAAGGCAGCCCAGCCCAGGCGGTAGCTGTAAATTGAGGGGAACCTCTAGGAGGGAACTAACCAGCGAGACTTCCCCACCGGGTGAGTCTTCCCTGCCGGGTGAAGTTTCCCCACAAAGATGGTAAAACCAGAGACTCAGGCCCAAACAGGCCTTGCCTCAGCCCGCAGCCTAGGTCCCCTTTGGATGACCATTCGTCAACAAGTGGAGGCACCTCTGCCCACTAGCAGGGATTATACCCCACCTGAAGGCCACCACTCCTAGAGAGGCAGCTTCCTTGTGTTGCACCGCATTATCAACTTCCTCCAAGACTTCAGCCTACTGAAGGCTAAGGGGGGATATATATAGAAATCTTCAGGGACATTGTAAGTCAATAGAGGAAATCTGCAATATCTCAGCAGTCCACTGAAACCTGAACAATATGAGAAAACAAGGAAAGAAAATGCAACAAACAAATCTAGATGTTACATCAATAAAACCCAGTGACAGCATGGCAGAAGAAATGACAGAAAAGGAGTTCAGAATGTACATAACTAAAATGATCAGAGAAGCAAACGATGAGATGAAAGAGCAAATGCATGCACTGAATGATGAGATGAAAGAGCAAATGCAAGCATTGAATGATCGCACCAATCGACAGTTAAAAGAGCAAATACGGGAAGCAAAAGATCATTTCAATAAAGAGTTAGAGATATTGAAAAAAAAAACAAACAGAAATCCTTGACATGAAGGAAACAATAAACCAAATTAAGAACTCCATAGAAAGCGTATCCAATAGGATAGAACACCTGGAAGACAGAACCTCAGACATTGAAGACAAAATATTTAACCTTGAAAACAAAGTTGAGCAAACAGAGAAGATGGTAAGAAATCATGAACAGAATCTATAAGAACTATGGGATATCATGAAAAGGCCAAATTTAACAATTATTGGGATTGAGGAAGGCCTAGAGAAACAAGCCAAAGGAATGAACAATTTATTCAATGAAATAATATCAGAAAATTTCCAAAATCTGAAGAATGAAATGGAAAATCAAGTTCAAGAGGCTTATAGGACTCCAAATACACAAAATTACAACAGACCCACACCAAGGCACATTATAATGAAAATACCTAACATACAAAATAAAGACAGAATTTTAAAGGCTGTGAGAGAAAAGAACCAAATTACATTCAGGGGGAAACCAATATGGATATCAGCAGATTTTTCAATCCAGACCCTAAAAGCTACAAGGGCCTGGAACAACATTTTTCAAGCCCTGAAAGAAAATGGATGCCAACCAAGAATCTTATACCCAGCAAAACTTACCTTCAAATTTGACGATGAAATAAAATCCTTCCATGATAAACAAAAGCTAAAAGAATTTACACAAAGAAAGCCAGCATTACAGAACATTCTCAGCAAAATATTCCATGAGGAAGAGATGAAAAACAAAGAAGCAAATCAGCAAAGGGAGGAATTATCCTAAAGGAATTGTCAAATAAAGGAGGAAACAAGTTGTGTCAAACAAATAAATAAATAAAATTTAAAAAATGAACCAAATGACCGGGAAACCAAATCATATCTCAATAATAACCCTGAATGTTAATGGCCTGAATTCATCAATCAAAAGACATAGACTGGCAGATTAGATTAAAAAGAAAGATCCAACAATATGTTGCCTGCAAGAGACTCACCTCATAGAAAAAGATACCCATAGATTAAAGGTGAAAGGATGGGGAAAAACATACCATGCACATGGACTCAGCAAAAAAGCTGGAGTATCCATCCTCATTTCAGATAATGTGGACTTCAAGCCAAAATTAGTCAGAAGGGATAAAGAAGGTCATTTCATACTGCTTAAGGGAAGCATAAATCAGCAAGATATAACAATCATAAACATCTATGCCCCAAACAGTGGCTCATCCATGTATGTCAAACAATCCTTCTCAATTTCAGAAACCAAATAGACCATAACACAATAATACTAGTTGATTTTAACACGCCTCTCTCACCACTGGACAGATCTTCCAGACAAAAATTGAACAAAGAAACTATAGATCTCAATAACACAATCAATAATTTAGACTTAACGGACATTTATAGAATATACCATCCAACCAAGAGCGAATACACTTTCTTTTCAGCAGCACATGGATCCTTCTCTAAAATAGACCATATATTATGCCACAAAGCTAATGTTAGCAAATACAAGAAGATAGAGACCCTACCATGTATTCTATCAGATCATAATGGATTGAAGTTAGAAATAAATGAAAGAGTAAAACACAGAAACTATTCCAACATCTGGAGATTAAACAATTTGCTATTATATGATGAATGGATAACAGAAGATATTAGGAAGGAAATTAAAAAATTCTTAGAGGTAAATGAGAACAAAGAAACATCATATCAAAATCTCTGGGACACTATGAAAGCAGTACTTAGAGGGAAATTTATTTCATGGAGCGCATTTAATAAAAGAAGTAAAACTCAACAAATAAACGACCTAACACTACAGCTCAAAGCCCTAGAAAAAGAAGAACAGAACAGCACCAAAAGTAGTAGAAGACAGGAAATAGTTAAACTCAGAGCTGAAATCAATGAAATTGAAACAAAAGAAACAATATAAAAAATTGACAAAATAAATAGTTGGTTCTTCGAAAAAATAAACAAAATTGATAAACCTTTAGCCACACTAACAAAGAGAAGACGAAAGAAAACCCAAATCACTAAAATTCGGAATGAACAAGGAAATATCACAACAGACAGGATTGAAATACAAAACATAATTAGAAGCTATTTTGAAAATCTATACTCCAACAAAATAGAAAATTTCGAAGACATCAACAGGTTTCTAGAGACATATGAATTGCCTAAACTGAACGAGGAGGACATACACAATTTAAATAGACCAATTTCAAGTACTGAAATTGAAGAAGTCATCAAAAGCCTACCAACAAAGAAAAGTCCGGGACCAGATGGGTTCTCAGCTGAGTTCTACAAAACCTTTAAAGAAGAGCTCATTTCAATACTTCTCAAAGTATTCCATAAAATAGAAGAGGAGGGAACCCTCCCAAACTCATTCTATGAAGCCAATATCACACTGATACCTAAACCAGACAGAGACTCATCAAGGAAAGAAAATTTCAGACCAATATCCTTAATGAACATCAATGCAAAAATTCTCAACAAAATTTTAGCAAATCGCATACAAAAACATATTAAAAAGATAGTGCACCATGATCAAGTGGGCTTCATCCCAGGGATGCAAGGTTGGTTCAACATCAGGAAATCAATAAACGTAATTCACCATATTAATAGACTTAAAGTCAAGAATCACATGATTATTTCAATAGATGCAGAAAAAGCATTTGATAAAATACAGCACCCCTTCATGCTCAAAACACTAGAAAAAATAGGGATAGTGGGAACATTCCTTAACATTGTAAAGGCCATTTATGCTAAGCCCATGGCTAATATCATTCTAAATGGTGAAACACTGAAAGCATTCCCCCTAAAAACTGGAACAAGGCAGGGATGCCCTCTTTCACCACTTCTATTCAACATTGTTCTTGAGACTCTGGCCAGAGCAATTAGACAAACCAAAGAAATTAAAGGGATACGAATTGGAAAAGAAGAACTCAAACTATCCCTGTTCACTGATGACATGATTATATATTTAGAGGAACCCGGAAATTCCACCAGAAAACTTTTAGAACTCATAAGTGAATTCAGTAAAGTAGCAGGTTACAAGATCAATGCTCATAAAGCCAACACATTTTTATACATAAGTGATGAATCTTCAGAAAGAGAAATTAGGAAAACTACCCCATTCACAATAGCCTCGAAAAAAATAAAATACTTGGGAATCAATCTCACAAAAGAGGTGAAAGACCTCTACAATGAGAACTATACAACACTAAAGAAAGAAATTAAAGAACACCTTAGAAGATGAAAAGATCTTCCATGTTCTTGATAGGAAGAATTAATATTGTCAAAATGGCCATACTACCTAAAGTGCTATACAAATTCAATGCAATTCCAATTAAAATCCCAATGACGTACCTTACAGAAATGGAGCAAGCAATTATGAAATTCATCTGGAAGAATAGGAAACCCAGAATAGCTAAAGCAATCCTTAGCAGGAAGAGTGAAACAGGGGGTATTGCAATACCAGATCTTCAACTCTACTACAAAGCAATAGTAACAAAAACGGCATGGTATTGGTACCAAAATAGAAAGGTAGATCAATGGTACAGAATAGAGGACATGGACACAAACCCAAATAAATACAATTTTCTCATACTAGACAAAGGGGCCAAAAATATGCAATGGAGAAAAGATATCCTCTTCAACAAATGGTGCTGGGAGAATTGGAAATCCATATGCAACAGAATGAAACTAAACCCATATCTCTCACCATGCACGAAACTAAACTCAAAATGGATTAAGGACCTCGGAATCAGACCAGACACCCTGCAGATTATAGAAGAAAAAGTAGGTCCAGATCTTCAACATGTCGGCTTAGGACCAGACTTCCTTAACAGGACTCCCATAGCACAAGAAATAAAAGCAAGAATCAATAACTGGGATAGATTCAAACTAAAAAGCTTTCTCTCAGCAAAGGAAACTATCAGCAATGCGAAGAAAGAGCCTACAGAGTGGGAGAATATCTTTGCCAATCATACTTCAGATAGAGCACTAATCTCCAGAATCTATAAAGAACTCAAAAAACTCGACACCAAGAATGCAAATAATCCAGTCGACAAATGGGCTAAGGAAATGAATAGACACTTCACAGAAGAAGATCTACAAGCAATCAACAAACATATGGAAAAATGTTCAACATCTCTAGTAATAAGAGAAATGCAAATCAAAACCACCCTAAGATTCCATCTCACCCCAATTAGAATGGCGATTATCAAGAATACGAGCAACAACAGGTGTTGACGAGGATGTGGGGAGAAAGGTACACTCATACATTGCTGGTGGAGCTGCCAATTAGTGCAGCCACTCTGGAAAGCAGTGTGGAGATTCCTTAGAAAACTTGGAATGGACCCTCCATTTGACCCAGCTATCCCACTCCTTGGCCTATACCCAAAGGACTTAAAATCAGCATACTACAGAAATACAGCCACATCAATGTTCATAGCTGCTCGATTCACAATAGCCAGACTGTGGAACCAACCTAGATGCCCTTCAATTGATGAGTGGATAAAGAAACTGTGGTATATATATACAATGGAATATTACTCAGCCATAAAGAATGATAAAATTATGGCATTTGCAGGCAAATGGATGAAATTGGAGAATATCATGCTAAGTGAGATAAGCCAATCTCAAAAAGCCAAAGGACGAATGATATCGCTAATAAGTGGAGGATGACACATAATGGGTGGGAGGGAAGGGTTAGTGTTAGGGTTAGAGTTAGGGTTAGGAAGGGGGGCAAGTATGGAGGAAGGAAGTACTGTATAGAGGGTAAAGAGGGGTGGGAGGGGTGGGGGGAAGGGAAAAAATAACAGAATGAATCAAACAACATTACTCTATGTAAATTTATGATTACACAAATGGTATGCCTTTATGCCATGTACAAACAGAGAAACAACATGTATCCCAATTGTTTACAATAAAATAAATAAATAAATAAAAATGAAAAGCATTGATTAACCAAAAAAAAAAAAAATCAGCATACTACAGAGATACAGCCACATCAATGTTCATAGCTGCTCAATTCACAATAGCCAGGTTGTGGAACCAACCTAGATGCCCTTCAATTGATTAATGGATAAAGAAACTGTGGTATATATATATACAATGGAATATTACTCAGCTATAAAGAATAATAAAATTTTGGCATTTGCAGGCAAATGGATGAAATTGGAGAATATCATGCTAAGTGAGATAAGCCAATCTCAAAAATCCGAAAGAGGAATGATCTCGCTGATAAGTGGATGATGACACGTAATGGGGGGTGGGAGGAGGGCAAGAATGGAGGAAGGAGGGACTGTATAGAGGGAAAAGAGGGGAGGGAGGGGTGGGGGGGAGGAAAAAATAACAGAATGAATTAAACACCATTACCCTGTGTAAATGTATGATTACACAAATGGTGTGCTGTTACTCCATGTACAAACAGAAACAACATGTATCCCATTTGTTTACAATAAAAATAAATTTTTAAAAAATTGAAAAATACTTTTCTCTGTGTTTTAAAACTCTTCCTAAAATTATAATTTAAATTAGTTTCAGACATTTCTTTTTTGCTCTCTTAGAAAGTTCATAACCGGTACATTTTATGGTTCAAAATTGCAGCTAGCACAGTCATAATTTGATTTTAATGGTTCCTTTACATTTTCTGAATATTTTATGTGTGAACTTGACAGCATATCATTATTTGCAATGAAAGCAGTTTTCAGTAAACTTGCCTTTTTTCTGTGTGACTTAAGATACATTTGAAAAAAATAAGTAAAATTACTTTTGTTTCATATCAAGAAATGGATGATAAGAAGCTGTTGGATCCAGGGTTGAAAGTTCATAAAGGCCACTGGGATTACACTCTGAAGAACCAGCAGATGGAATGCCTGAGTGACTGAAGAAAATGGGTGCTAATGCATCTAACTGTCCTCATTCATGTTCCCCGAGGGTAGCGAGAAACTCACAGGCCCACCAGACTTTTAGAGGTAAATTTCAGTTTTGCTAACTGGATTTTCTTTTGCAACTATAAGAATTGTGTTTTGTCTTTGTGGATGAAAAGAGAATTGAGCTATAGGAAAGTTATTGTAGATCATAATTCTACAGCATTTAGATTCCCCCTGAACAAAAATCTGATTCATATGAGTTTTATCATAAATAATCTGCTCATAGCACAACTGACATTTTCTTCAGGTGCTTTAACCAAAATTGCCAGTTAGTTACCTGGGAAAACTAGCAATCTCCATTTATGTGTCCTGGTCCATTTACTTTGCCTATCCAAATGCAGCCTAGTATAGTTAAGAAAAAGAAGCATTTCACAATTATATACAAGTGATATAATTTACAAATCTACCTAGGTTTCATTTCTTAAACATTCATAATTAAGCTCCATGATATCAGCCTTTGATTACCAGAGAAGCCAAGGCATTTCGACTGACTTGTTCTATTTGTCTCTATTTCTTTTTTAATATGAAAATGAGTTATTTGAAATTTTTATGTTGCTTTGTAAAAGTAAAATTTATTTGAGTGATCCAGGAGTGTCTGTAACATTTTTTAGCATTGAAACATGTTATGTTGAAAATGTATGTTAGATAAAAAGAAACAAATCATCATGTGTTTCATTTTCTTCTTAGGGACATCATCCTATTCTCATCATCCTATTCATCAACAAGGTTGTGGTTGTGAATCAAAATTGTACAGCCTTGGCAGACCATGAGAAACCATGAGACAAAAATAAATAAATAAATAAATAAATAGAAGAGAGAATCTCTGACCTTGTCACCCTCAAAAAGAAGTTTTTGAAGCATTGAAAATCTAATAGGTCTGCCAATCACACAAAGCAGATGTGAGAACTCCTCTCTAGATTGGGTGTTAGAGATGGCAATGCATTAGTGGAGGAATATGAGGGAACTTCAGCCTTAAAGGAGCTTTCTCTATAAGCCAGTTTGGCTAGACCAGAGGCCTGGACATTGCGGAAAGATATAGCTGATCATCATAAACACAGTTATTGTACTGATGTAGACTTAATATTTCAAGAAACTTGCTTTCCTGTTCATTGCACTGTTTTGGCAAAAAGGTGTTCATTTTTAAAACACTAATTTCTTCCTCACCCAAGTATGGGGCAGAGATAATAATGGACATCAATACAGCTGGTATTGATATGCCCATGTTTTCTGCTTTGTTACACTACCTTTATAGGTAAGTTTGGAATGGAGGACTCAAGGTTTCATAATGTCAATATCCTCTGTCAGCTTAGTGAAGAGTTTGGAACATCAGATTCCCTTGATGTAGATACACGTGGACTCTGATTACATGTGTTATTGTGCTGTCATCCCTCGTTTTCTTCAGACTCTGAGCTGGTTGAAGCTTTTGGAGGAAAGCAGAACTGTTTAGATGAAGAGCTCAAACCCCACAAGGCTATTATTTCTGCACAGTGCCCCCCCTTTTTTTTAAAAAATTCATTACAAAGGAGGATACAGACTGAAGAAGAAATCACTGTCCAAACTTTGAGGACTCCCACAAGAATTATATTAGATGAGTCCATTATACCAAAAAAAAGCTAAAGTGATAGCACACTGTATGTACACTGATGTGGGGCACCTCTCCATGTTGCCCCATAGCCCTCTGTGGGGAGTCTAAGTGAAGTTCAGGCTTTCATCACAGGGAAGCCAAACATGACCAGGGCAGAAGCAGCCATGGAACTTTACCACAGAGCACTGTTCTTGGAACGCTTGCACAAGGTAAGAAATCTTGACTTTTAATTTTTGTCTTCCAATTGTACACACAACCGATGTCTTTCTATGACAATGTCTTTCAATGTTTGGTATGTTCAGGGTCAGTTTTGAGCCTACAGTTGTGACATTTGTGACAGATGAAGGGACATTGTTAATGTGGCTCTTCATTTAATGTTAAAATCAAGCATTCCATAATAGTGACTGAGAGCATTAGATGCGATTTCAGGCTCACTCTTTCCTAATGTAAGACGATAGGTGTGGGAATATATAATTACCCACCTGTTTGTTGCCTTCTTGATCCTTCAATGTTTGAATTAGAAGTTCAAATGAAGACAACAGCATTTGGATATAAATTTATTTGACTCAGTTAAGTGAGGCTTCTGTTTTAAATTGTAAACTGTTTTGTATCTTATTTTTAGGCTTGATTTGTACATCTACCAACAGCCTATAGCATGTAAAACACAATACTGAATTCACTTACCTTTTTCAGTTATTTTAAACTAAAGAAAATTAAATTAGAGCACTTTTTTGTGTTTAAGCAAATGAAAACATGGAAGTTAAATTACAAGAAGTATATTGGGGCTCAGGGTGTCGCGTGGTGGTAGAGCATGTGCTTTAGCATGCTCAGTACTCTACATTTGATCCACAGCACCAAAAGAGAAAAGTATGTGTTTGTTGGTAGATATTAGAATCCTAACTCTTCAGAGATGGAAAGAGAACTTCAGTGCTGGGCACAGTGGTGCACAGCTGTATCCCAGCATTTCAGGAGGCTCAGGCAGGATTGCAGGCTTGGAACAGCCTGGGCAACTCAGTGAAACTCTGTCTAAAAATTGTAATAAAAAGCTGGGGGTGTAGCTCAATGGTAGAGTGCCCGAGGTTCAATCCCCAGTACTGCGGGGGGGCGGGGGGGCTTTTTATGGGAGAGTGAAAGGGGTTTATTAACCTATGCAAAGAGAGAATGTGCATTTAGCTTTCTTTCTATAACCATATATGAAAAGGAAATAAGGAATATAGCCCAAGGTTACTGCAGAATTTACTTTAGCTAAAGCTTTTTAACTGAAAGAACATTGGAAGTTGCCAGTTAGAAGACAATGTTGATGATGTAGGTAAAAGTCATGAATTTAAGTAAGGAAAGCTTAAGAACATTTTGATAATTCAAAAATAATGCAGAATTGGAATGGAACTCAGTGGTAGAAAGATCCCCTAGTATGTTCAAGACCCTTGGTTTCATTCCCAGAACCACAGAAAAAGAAAGAACAAAAGGAATACATATGAATAAATCAATGGGGCTTTGAGAAATTAAAAAGAAAAGTCCCAGTTAAATAAGAATGACAGGTCAAATTAAACATCTGGATTAATACTTTCAGTCTTCAACTAGTAATATCACTTCATACACCATCCCAACTCGTCATTTCCCAAGTGCCTACGGGCTGCAGCAACTGCTTTTTGTGCTCATTAGAACAGCAGTTTTCATGTGAAAACATTTAGTAAGTCTCTAGTAAGATAAAACTTTTATTTGGTCCAGAATATGGCTCTGAAGGAAAGGTTACCGGGGCAGCAGTGGGAGACTAGACTTCCTGGAAGTGATCTTGAACACTGAAAGGTGGGCTAAGAAATCCAGTCTTGGTATGTTTTACAGCACTCACAGGAACGCAGTCCATTTTACGATGGTCACTGAGTTCAGCTACAGTACACCCTCCATATCTGTGGTTTCCACGTCCTTGGACTCAACCAACCACAATTAGAATATACTTTAAAAACCACGTCTACACTGAACACGTACAGACCCTTTTTCTTGTCATTATTCCCTAAACATAGTATTAACAACACTTACAAGCATCTGCACTCCATCTGGTATCCTAAGTAACCTAGAGACGACTCAGCACATGGAGGGTGTGGTTTTATGTGGACTCTGGTGTTTTACAGGATCAGCTGAATGTGGACTGTGCTCTATCTGGGGGTCCAACCCCTGCATACGCTCCAACACAGCACTAATGTCATCTTACAGTCACACCAGGAAACACAAAGCATCCTCACTTGTGGTAGGCAACCTTCCCCCACAGTGGCTATAAAGGTAACCACACAAATTTCACTGAGTAGGCTCATCAAGTATCTCAAAGATATACTTGTATATAACTTCTAGAAAATCTGCTAAAAGCCTTTTCTCTCATAATAAGTAATCTATCCCCAAATTACTACATTAATACTTGAGGACTGAACTTCAATTTGAAGTTCCTAAAGTTGAAATTTATTTTATAGAAGTTGGCCAGTTTATAATTAAGATGCTGCTATGGTTTTAACATGTTCCCCTAAAATGCGATGAAAACTTAGTTTCCAAAGCAACAGTGTGGGAGATGCGGGCCCGAGGGGAGGTTGTAGGTCATGAAGCCTTCACCTTCATGGACAGATTTAATGCCACTCATAAGAGGGTGTGAGGCTGTGAGTTTGCTCTCTTCGCACACTCAGCTGCCTTCTGCCCTGGGATGATGTAGTAAGAAGGCCTTCGCCAGAGTTGGCACCTTGATACAGGAATTCCCAGCCTCTAGAGCTGCTGGGTCTTGGAATTAAGAGCCTAATCACAGCAATTAAGAATATTTAACAATAAGCACCTCCATTATGGGCAACTACGATTCACCAATAACAAATAATGAGGAAAAAAAAAAAGCTTAATGATAGTTGCTAGGAAGGAAGAAACCCCATCTCTGAAGGACCCTTAGCAAGATGTCCCTGGCAAAGGGTCACTGACAGCAAATAAACCCCAAATTGATGAGGCATTGTTCTGTGAAGAACATCACACAAGCCATACAACTCTTGGGGGCATAAATGATTCACAATCTGCTATGTGCAGTGACCCTGTAAACCTCACTTAAAAACCCCATCTGTTATTCTGGGTCAGAGACACAGATCCAACGTGGGAAAACAGCCTGGAGAGACATCTCACCCGTACCAGAGCTCTTCTGATTCCTTTGAGTCTCTCGACTGCCTGTATCCTTTGAATAATTACTAAACTTTCACAGTGGCTTTCATCACTGATTCACGTGACTCTGAATTGACAGTCAGATCTTGTATGTTAGCTAAAATCAGGCAGAATGAAAGCTGAAGGCTGGGTGTGAGGGCGCGCTCCTACAATCCCAGCACTCTGGAAGCCGAGGCAGTAAGATCAAAAACTTGACGCCAGACTCAGCAATTAACCAAGGCCCTGTTTCAAAGTGACATGGGCTGGGGATGCAGCTCACTGGTAGAAACCCTCTGGGTTCACTCCCCAGTCCTGTGAAAAAAAATTTTTAAAGGTACACATTAATGGGAATAGGAAAGGAGTGGGGGAAAGAATATTGAAATCTTGCTCTTGATATATACCTGTATCATGCTAATTTTTGTGAAAAAAATTATAACCCTGTAATCTAAATCTCGTTAAGTATCTACATTATACTGGATATCTTCAAACTAAGCTTAATTTTGGTCCCAGTGTATAGATTTAAAAGGTTTGCTTAAAAATATGTGCTCAAGATAACTGTAAATCAGACACACTTTAGGAAGAACTTGATGAGTAAAAATATATCATATATTGTATCTCTCAATTAGTCTTGTTTTAAAATATATAAATACATTTGACTTTAAAATAAGCAAGACAAAAAGGTAATGACCTAGGGTTATAGTACTTCTCTTTCTTTTTTTGGTACTGGGACTGAGTCCTGGGGTGCTTTATAACTGAGCTACAGCCCCAGTCTTTTTTTTCCCCCATTTATTTTGTGACAGAATCCTGCTAAGTTACTGAGGCTAGCCTCAAACTCAAGACCCTCCTGCCTTAGACTCCCTGCTGGGATTACAGGTGTGTCGCTGCACCCTATTAGACCGTCTCATGATTCAGAGTTCATGCACACAAACTCATGGTGATGCGATTTTTTTTTTTTTTTTTGAGACAGGCTCTGTGTTGCCTGGGTTGGCTCTGAACTCTTGAGCTCAAGTGATCTGCCTGCCTCAACTTTCTGTGTAGCTGTTGACTTTGACTTAGGCTTCAAGTCAGTTTTAGTGATCCTATTAGGATTTTGAAAGTGAGTATGGAATTGTAATGACTGAGAACATGATATTTCTTTGATAACATTTGGAGGACTCTCCTAAAAAGTTCTTTAAAAAAAAAAAAAAAAAGATATTGGTTAAGTATTTTGTTTACCTCTTCCTGTTTACCTACAATCATTGCTGGCAACTATTTAAAGCTTTTATAACTATCTAAAATAAACATATATGCTGGGCATGGTGGTACAAGCCTGTAATTCTAGTGACTTGGGAGGCAGGCGAATCACAAAGTTCAGGGTCACACTCAGTAACTTATTAAGACCATATCTCAAAGTATAAAATAAAAAGGACTGGGGATGTTATCTCAAAACTTAATATTGAGTCCTAATAGTGTTTTACAGTGTAACATATCAAATATTTACCATTTGTCAAGTGGCTAATGAAGGATATCAACCTGAAATAAAAGTGACAAGATGTAATTTTGTAGGTATCAATTATGTTTTGCTTTTCAAGTCCGGTGAATAACCTCAACCCTGACTCAGCAGATTTCATTACTCTGAATGTCTCTGATGGCATTACAGGCGAGTTTCGTGTTCAATGAATCGCTGTTTTGGTACAGAGCCACCCTGTGGAAAGAATGCCAATGTGGGAAGTCCGCTGATTGGTGTCGGAGTCTGGTTAAGGTCGAGTTCCTCCGCCTTGACGCTCTTGGCAGGATCACCCTGTGTTGTGTGTGTAGGGTTGTCCAGTGCATTTTTAGGATGCTGTGGCACTTCTGACCCATACTATAAAGATGCCCTCAGCACCTGCCCTTTCTCATTGTGTTCCCCCTGCCCAGTGGTGTGACAGGCAAATGTTCAGACATTACCAGGCCTCCTGGGGATGAGGGCAGGGAGGTGGCAGCATGACCGCTGGCTAAGAACCACTGGGCTAGTCCAGCTACCCCACTCAATAGATGAAAAAGTCAAGTTCAAAAAACCGGGGACTTACTCAGGGCGATAGAGCTAGTGGAGAAACCGGCAGCAGGACCCATTACTAGTCAAGACTCCTATTCCAGTGTCCTCGTCTACCACCTGAAGTGGTACAGAAGGGTCATCGGTAACACTATGAACTGATGTCTTTTAAAGTATCTGTACATATTTAAAGTCACGGCAAAAACCAAAACAAACAGCTGAAAAATAAATAAATAATAAATAAATAAATAAATAATGCCAGCCATAAGATGGGAAAAGTTGTACAGAAGGCATTGATAAACCTGAGTACAAAAATGCCAAGATTTCTTTTATGTAAACAATCTTTGGCTGGGGAGATAGCTCAGTCAGTAGAGTGCTTGCCTTGCAAGCACAAAGCCCTGGGTTTGATCCCCAGCACCACAAAAAAAAAAAAAAAAAATCTTTAAATTTTTCATTTTGCCATTATCTTTTTAGTAATAGAATAGCTCTTTGCCACAATCAAAACATTATTAAAATACATTCTTACTCTTTGAAAATAAGAATCATTATGGTAAAAAGACAAGAAAAGCGTTTTCAGAAAAAAAAACTAGCAGCTCTTTGTTCCATAAAATCAAATTTATCAGAAGTTTTGAATGAGAGCCAGGTGCAATGATGCATATCTATAATCCCAGTGGCTCAGGAGACTGAGGCAGGAGAATGGCAAGTTCAAGGTCAACCTCAGCAACTTAGCAAGGACATAAGCAACTCAGTGAGACCCTGTCTAAATAAAATAAAAACAGGGCTGGGGGCTGGGGTTGTGGCTCACTGGTAGAGCAGTTGCCTAGCATGTGTGAGGCACTGGGTTCAATTCTCAGCACTGCATATAAATAAATAAAGATCTATTGACACTTTTTTAAATATTTTTTAAAAAGCAGGTGGGGATGTGGTTTAGTGGCTAAGTGCCCCTCAGTTCAATCCCCAAAACCAAAAAAAAAAAAAAAAAAAAAATAGAAAGATGCTCAGTGTCAATAAGCGTTCAGAAAAATGTAAATTTAAAGCACAATGACACACCGTTAACCAACGTTAACCAACAGAATGGCTAAAGAAGAGACTGGTATAGTTTGGATCGGAAACATTCACCAAAGGCCCATGAGTCAAAGCCTTAGTCCCCAATCTGTGGTGCTATTAGGAGGTAGTGGAACTGTTAGTGCATGAGGCGTAGTGGGAGGAAGCTGTGTTATCAGGAGTGAGCCCTAAAACTGGATATTGGGAAACCAGCCCCTTCCTGTCTCTCACTTTGGCTCCTGGCTGCCATGAGGTGAACAGCTTCCTGACCGTGGGCTCCCGCTCTGCTGTGCGGTGCTGCCACAGGCCAAAGCAATGGGGCCAAGCAACCATGCACTGAAACCTCTGAAACCATGAGCCACAACAGACCTTTCCTCCTTTAAAGTTAGAGCTCAGTTATCTTTATGTCTCAGGTGTTCTATGACAGTGACAGGAAGCTGACTGACACAAAGATGACAACACTGTTGGTGGGGATGTGGAGGGAATCCTCATACACTGCCATGGGAACCTACAATTGGCTCAGTACACTTTCCTTAAGGCCCAGCACTCCCTCTTTTAAGTACTTATGCAAGAGAAATGAAAACTAATGTTCAGCATGCAGCTTGCATGTGAATATTCACAGCAGCATTAAACATAAGCTCCAAAATTGGAAATAGCCCAAATATCCCTTGGACTGTTTTTAACATTTAAAATATCCCTTGGTCCAGAAATGAATAAACAAATGGTGATATATTCATAAAACGGAATCCTGCTTGTGTATGCTAATGTAAACCATTGTGTGAGAGCTGGATTGGGGGTATAGTTCAGTGGTAGGGTGCTTGTCTAGCAAGCTCAAGGCCCTGGGTTTTATCCCCAGCATTCTAAGAAAATTGTGTGAGTGAAAGAAAACATGAAAGACCAAAGCACTATGTGAGACCCTTTCTATGAGATTCTAGGAAAGGTAAAATGAAAATCAATCTGTAGTGACAGAAAGCAGATCAGTGGTTGCCTGGGACCTGTGAAAATGAGGGAGAGAACTTTTCACAAGCACAGAAAAGTTCTAGAGTCTCATAAAGCACGTATGTAAATGATCACATTTTATGATGTACAAATTATAACTATGACATGGTTTTGTGCATGTGTGTGTTACTGGGATTAAAACCAGGAATGCTTTACCACTGAGCTACATCCCCAGTCCTTTTTTTTTTTTTTTTTTTTTTTTTTTCTTTATTTGTGATAGGATCTTCCTAAGTTTCCCAGGCTGTCCTGGAACTTGTGATCCTCCTGCTGTAATCTAACTGATTAATTTGATAAACTTACTGGGGTGGTACCTATAGGCAGGTGGGGAATGACTAGAGGAGGTAAGTCACTGGAGGCAACCCTGGAAATGTGCCCCTTCTTCCTTCTCTCTCTGCTTCCAGGCATCATGAGCTGAACAGCTGTCTTCTGTCATGCCCTTCCACCATGATACTGTGCCTCAGCTTAGGCCCATAGGAAGGGAGTTGACAGTGGACTGAACTTTTGACACCATGAACCAAAATACACTATTCCTTCTCTAATTTGTTCCTGTCAGGTATTTTGGTCACAGTGACAACACCTAATAAACACATGGGACATATAACTATGAGTGGAATTAAGGCTGTATATTTTTCTTTCCCATTAGGAAATATTGCAACTGAGCCCATTAACACTCCCAGTTGGTGGTGCACCTGCATTCTGGCTGTACTTTGTATTTTTCACCTTTTAGCCATTCAAGTAGGTTTGAATATTTCAGAAAACAATTTTGCATGCCATAATTTACATAATCACAAAATTTGCCTGTTTCATATATAGAATTCAGTGATTTTTAGTAAGTTTGCGGAACTGTGTAACACATTGTCCAATTTAAGAACATTTTCATAGCCTCCGAAAGATCTCCTGTGCTCATTTCAGATTTTGTGTTGTTGTGTTTGAGTTTTGAGACAGTCTCACTATGTTGCCCAGAGTAACCTTGATCTTCGGATCCTCCCGCTTCAGCTTCCTTAGAAGCTTGGATTACAGGTGCACACAACCATACCTGGCTTGGATTTCTTATTTTGTTTGGTTTTGATCCAGTGTGTTACTATATTACCCAGCCTAGTCTCCAACTCATGGACTCAAGGGGTCCTCTTACCTCAGCCTACCAAGTAGCTGGCACTATAGGTGTGGGTCACCGTGTCCAGCTTACATTTGTTTAACCTCATTTTCTTCAGTAGTCTTTAGGCACTTCTGCCAGGCACTTGGCTGAGCAATAGAGTGATTTTAAAAATCTATAGTGGTGAGGGGTTGGGAATATGGCTTAGTGGTAGAGTACTTGCCTAGCATGTGTAAGGCCCTAGGTTTGATCACTAGCACTGAAAAAAATATTTCTTTAAACCCATAACATCTAGTTCTTGCAGCCTAGAGGGGAGATCGATGGGGACCTTTGCTGTTGCCTGTCAGGGAGGGCACTGAGCAGTGTGGCCTGTACAGTGACCCATAAAGAGTTCAGTGTTTCTAAAGCTCTACCTGCAAATGGGGAGAAGGGATATGAAAGCAGAGAGGCTGGCAGGGTGGTGAGTAGGGGCCTTCAATGCCAAGATAAACGAAGCCTCACCAGGCAGTGTCTGGGAAAAGGGTTCTCTTCATAGCAAGGAGAGGGAAGGGCAAGTCTGTCTCGCCCACTAGACTGAGCTCATAAGGACAAAGGTCTTAGATTTCTCCACTATTGTCACCAGGACCTAACATATAGTAGGGGTTTGTATGATTCTTTTTAGGGCTGCCTAAATGAAGGGCCACACACTGGATAGCTTAAAACAAACAAGTTTATTCCCTTGAAGTTCTGGAAGCTCTAAGTCAGAAATCAAGGTTTCAGCAAGTTCTTTCTCCCTGGAGAGTCTCTAAGGTAAGCCTTCCTTACTTCTTCCAGCTTCCTGTGGTTGCTGGCCATGCTTGGTGCCTCCTGCCTTGTGGCTGCTTCACTTCCTTCCCTGCCTCAGTTACCACAGGGCATTTTACTCATAGGAACTTGGGGCTGTGCATTCCATCTACTCTTATAAGGACACGACTCACACTGGATTTAGACCCCAAGCTGGCACTCACAGAGATAAGCCATGCTGTCTCTGGGGAACATAACCAGTTTCACAGAGCAGCAATAGCCAAGGAGATCAGTGTGAAAGCACAAGTGACCAGGAAAAGAATAAAAAACAAAACATACCAAAAAAAACTCTATTCTGTAATAAATGTGTAACATAATTTAAACCTGGACATGTTTTTATTCAAAGAAGTCACCAACATCCCCTAACCTGGCTAACTGTGACTGCTATTTGTCTCCTAACCCACATTCACCTCATTCCATTCCCCTCTCTTCTAGACAAGATGTAAGAAGGTCACCCTAAGAATTCTCTGCTTCCTGACAGCATGCGCTCTAGAAGAAAACTCCTCTTCCTTGAACTCTCCCCAAAACTTGTTAACTCAATCCCAAATCCTGTCAGAGAAATCTTTCCGAGTCTCCTGCTAAAATGACCCCACTGTTGTCCATGTTGTTTTTCCTGACTGGACTAATAGGTCCAAGTTGTTTTCCATACCAGATGTATTCTTATTTTTTGAACAGAGCAGAAGATCACTAATTCTGTCTGAAAAATTCAGGAATGGCATTTTTACTTTTGAAACCACTGAGCTAGACCTAAGAATGAGAAGCAGACTTAGCCAGGTTAAAAATAGGCTCATTCCTGGCAGAGGTAACGGTCTAAACCAGGAAGAAACATGAAAGAGCAGAAGCAGAGTGGCAGAGGGAGGAAGTTGAGGAAGAGCCCCCAGTCAGTGCACCAGGCCCCTCAGGTCCAGGGAACAAAAAAGAGGCGCCAGAACCAGGAACTGCTCTCACAGGCATTCTGCCTCCTCCAGGCCAGTGCCTCCAAAGGTGCAGTGGCTATTGCAGGTGGAAACGTCTTTATTTGTATGAATTGACCCAGAGCTACCAGTGGCACATCCAATCCACCACAACCAATGTGACCAGAAAACCCCTTTGACGTTAACACTGGTTAGGAAACTGCACAGGTGTAAGAAGGATAAGTTTAAACAGGTGTGATCTCTAACTCCTAGAAGCAGCAGGGCCCCAGAGTGCTGGGCTTCTCTTTGCCCTAAGGTTCCCTGGAAGGGTTTCTCCAGGATGATGGGAAAGTCATGGGAATGAGGGGAGATGCTTGAGACTAGATCCCAAATCCTGCTTTCAATGGATCAGCTCCACTTAGAAACTTTTTTTAATCCTCAAGTTGTATCTAGATAAATTGAAGATTAAAGACGATTGCTTCAAAATAGAGCCTGGAGGGCTCAAGGCAGAAGGAAATAGATCAGTGAGGGTCTTTCAGGAGAACATACTAGACTCTGAGGACAGAAGAGCCATATCTGAGGGGGGACATCAAGGCAGGCTTGACAAGTTGGAGTGACTGGAACTCTGAGGACCCAGGATTCCTTCTGGACCCTGCTACCCTACCTCTGGTGCTCACTGGGCCTCCAGGGCTGGACAGTAGCACCTGGACTGGGGAGAGCACTTCCTGCACACACCAGGCAGCCACCAACTCTCTGAGTCCCTGCTCTGGAGCCACTGCTCAGCAAGTGCAAAGCTGCTCTCTCTGCATGAGCAGGTCAGCGTCCAGCCTCAGTCACTCAGCATTCAGCTCCATGGCAGGTGCAGTACTGAGTTCATCCTGCTCTTCGTTTAAGCCCAAGGAAGTGAAGCTTTGATGCACTCCACCATTAAAGCCAGCTGTGTTGCCTGGGCTGTGTTGGGGGACTGAATTGTGTGACTGCATGGTGGTCCCTGGAGGATGGGTTCTCTAAAAGGAGATGCTCCTTGAAAGTTCAAGTGGTTGAAGAATCCACCCTAACAAGGGTGTGCCTTGGGTCAAGCCCCTCTCTGTGCCTGCTGCTCCTCCAGCTAGAGGAATGGGTCAGAGGAAGTGGGGTCTAAGGCACCTCACATGTCCTGGCCCTCGGTCCCAGGATCAGCACCTGTAGCAGAGTGAGGTTCAGTGTCCACATCCTGGTCCAGGATGATCACAGTAGAGAAATTGGAATCTTTATGTTCCAGTGCGAAACTGGAGTTTCTCTGCTTCTCCTGCAGATGGGGCCTTTGTAAATTGTAGGGCTCTGCAGCTGAGAACATGTTGCAGTTCTAAATGGTGGGCTATGCCCTCCAGTGTAGCAGGAGACCCCAGAAACTCACTGCCAATTTTGCCTTTCTGAGTTCTCATATCAAAAATTCAAAGAGTGAAATCCACAGACAAGCATGAGTTAATGTAAGAGTAGGAATTATTCAAGTGTGAATAGAAACAACATTTCCACTTAAATTTTGTAGGGTGAGAAGGGGACTCAAAAGGGGTTGCCACCTGACTGTGCTAGGTTTATATAGCACTTGGGTCAACAGTCTTGGTACATATTTATGCTAATCAGGGTTTGGAAAAGTACCAATGCCATGCAGTACCCTTCAGGTCTTCCCCACTGCAGTTTTCCTGCTGGCCACTGGGGAGTGGAAGGTTGAGGTCCTTGGATGGTAGATGGTGAATGCTTTGGTGTTCCAAGCTGTGGTGCTCTTTGGAGTGGGCCAGGCTGCCTCAGTGCAACAGTACAGCATGCCCTGATTTGTCTCAGCCCTGACTTGCTGGATCTCAGGCTCACTGCACTTCATGCCTGTGCCACCATGGAGAGCTCTGTGGCTGCAGCCCATGTGAATACACAGCAACCATGGTACCTGCTGGCACTGGCCTAAAGGCAGCAGCAGGTAGTCCACAATGCAGCTGGACCCTCAGGTGCTCTAGCCTGCCCAGGCTGCCATTCTGCAGCTCCCCCCAACCCCCCGCTGCACTGCTGCTTCTTGGCAAGGAGGAGTGAGCTGGTTATGTGGCCCATTGTAAAGTGGTGCAGCTGTCTTAGAAAACAGTATGGTCATTCCCAAAATATTAAAATTACAGTTACTGAGTGATTCAGCAGTTCCACATTTGCGTGTATATCCAAAATAATTGAAAGCAGTGCCTCAAACAGACACTGATGGTCACCACAATATTATCCACAATAGCCAACTTGGGAACAACACAAATGTCCATTAAGTGATGACTAGGTAAACAAAATGTGGCATGTGTATACAATGGAATGTTATTGGTCTTAAAAACTCTAACACAGGCTGCACCATGGATAGACCGTGAGGTCATTGTGTTAAATGAAATAAAGACAGATGCAAGAGGGCAAGGTCCTAAGCCAAAGTGATGAAGATTTGGGCCTACTTTTTCTTCTATTTGGTGAAGGGTCTCAGTCCTAATTCCCAGATCCTTAATCCATTTTGAGTTGAGTTTTGTACAGGGTGAGAGATAGGGGTTTAATTTCATTTTACTGCATATGGATTTCTGGTTTTGCCAGTACCATTTGCTGAAGAGGCTATCTTTTCTCCTTTGTATGTTTTGGCACCTTTGTCTAGTATGAGACAACTGTACTTATGTGGGTTTGTCTCTGTCTTCTATTCTGTACCTTTGGTCTATCTATTTTGGTGCCAATACCATGCCATTTTTGTTACTATTGCTCTATAGTAGGGTTTAAGTTCTGGTATTCTGATACCTCCTGCATCACTTTTCCTGCCCAGAATTGCTTTGGCTCTTCTGGGTCTTTTGTTCTTCCTGATGAATTTCATTTTTGCTTTCTGTTTCTATGAGGAATGTCATTGGGATTTTAATTGGAATTGCATTAAATCTGTATAGTGCCTTTGGAAGTATGGCCATTTTGATAATATTAATTCTGCCTATCCAAAAACACTGGAGATCTTTCCATCTTCTAGGGTTCTTTCTTTCTTCAGTGTTCTGTAGTTTTCATTGTACCTCTTTTGTTAGATTGATTCTCAAGTGTTTTTTGTTTTTTTGGGTTTTTTGTTTTTTGTTTTTTTTTGGTTTTTTGATTTTTGTTTTTTTGTTTTGTTTTGTTTTGTTTTGTTTTTAAGGCCATTGTAAATGGAGTGGTTTTCCTAATATCTCTTTCAGAGGGTTCATCACTTATGAATAGAAATGCATTAGATTTGTGCGTGTTGATTTTATATCCTGCTGTTTTGCTGAATTCATTTTCTGGTGGAGTTTTTTGAATCCTTTAAATATAGAATCATGTCATCAGCAAATAGTGATAGCTTGAGTTCTTTTCCTATTCATATTCCTTTCATTTCTTTTGTCTGTCTAATTGCTCTGGCTAACATTTCAAGCATGATGTTGAATAGAAGTGGCAAGAGAGGGCATCCCTGTCTTGTTCCAGTTTTTAGAGGGAATGATTTCAGTTTTTCTCCATTAAGAATGATGTTGGTGACTGAGTGACCCCGCCTGACCACTGCACCCAGGACAGCACCATCACTGGTCGGTCGCAGTCACGGAGCTAGCTGGCAGGTGAGTCAGGCTGCCTGCATCACGGAGGTAGCAGGTGGGCACATGTTGGGGTCTTAGCCCCCTTGCTCTTCTCGACCAGCGACAAGGGAAGGGGACACTCCCCAACAAGTTCAGACTGGGATAGGTAGGGCCGACTGACCACCCGCTCCCAGCCCTCCAGGCAGAGGACAATCACATGTGTCAGGGAGACCAGTCACGGCAGGAACTCGTTTATTGAGGAAGTCACATAGCTTTTATGTAGGGTGGAGGTTAGGCGGGAACCAATCAGCTTAAAGGTCAGCAAGGCACTGGGGGGGGCGGCTCACGCAGGTGAGAGTCCCATAGGACTCGATGGCAAGCACGAGCTGATCACGTTTGTGGAACTGTTGTTAACCAATCCCTGACGGTGGTCCGATTTATCATCATTAACCTTTGAAACCGCCTTTGAGCCTTGATATTGCTCACTCGCCAGGGAGTAAGGAGTCAGTCTGAGTTAGTTAACGTGTCATTAGTCCCAACAGGCACATACCCGCCTGCCTTTCGGAACTAGGCGGTAGGCAGCCAACCCACCCAGCCACCAGGCCAAAGACAGACACCATCACAGAGTGACCCCACCTGACCACCACACAGAGGTCTGTTGCCATCGTGGAGCAAGCCGGCAGACCAGCCAGTCTGCCTACATCACAGAGCTAGCCAGAGGCTTCTTTATAGGCTAGTGCAGGTATTTTGAATTATTCCTGAGGGCATGGCCATCATCATTGGAAGGGCAGCTCCCTTCCTGAGACACCACAGGAGGCTAGAGGACCTTTGACAAGACCGAGGAGTCAAGAAGAGGAGGTATTGAGAGACTTGGGGCCAACTCAGAGGCACCGGGTGAGTCTCACCCACTAGTCGGGCTCCCCGGATGGGGCAGTAGTCCAAAACGCAGGGAACTTCGTGGAATAGAGTGGCCCAGTGAGACTTCCCTGCTGGAGCCAAGTACCCAGTCAACCAGGAGCATTGCAGAGGAGGGCCGCACAGCAAGAGGATTTGATGCAGAGTGAGGGTCCGAGACCCAGGCGGTAGCTCTGGTCCCCAGGGAACACAGCAGAGGAAGGTCACTCAGCAAGGGAATCACTCACAGGACCAGGCCCCCCACCCTAGGTGGTAGGTCAGGACCCCTGGGAACATCGCAGAGAAGGGCTTCCCAGTCCAGGTGGTAGTTCTGAACTGAAGGGAACTTCTCGGAGGAGAGCTGCCTGGCGAAATTTCCCCACCAGGTAAGTCTTCCCTGCTGTACAAGGTTTTCCCACCAGGGCAGTAGAACCAGAACCACAGACCCAGATCAGATGAGCCCCAGTCTGCAGTCTAGTCACCCTTTGGCTGACCATAAGTCAACAAGTGGAGGCGCCTCTGCCCACTAACAGGGAATATACCCCACCTGAAGGCCACCACCCCTAGAGGGGCAGCTTCCTAGTGGAACACCATATTATCAAGTTCCTCCAAGACTTCAGCCTACCTAAGGCTAAGAGGTGAGTTATTGGAAATCTACAGAGATGATATTAGTCAATAGAGGAAATCTGCAATATCCCAGAGTTTCACTACTAGAGGGGTAAATAACTGAACCATATGAGAAAACAAGGGAAGAAAATGTCCCAAACAAACCTATATGGTATAGCAACAAAATCCAATGACAGCATGGCAGAAGAAATATCAGAAAGGGGGTTCAGAATGTACATAATTAAAATGATCAAGGAAGCAAACAAGGAGATGAAAGAGCAAATGCAGGCATTGAATAATGCAATGAAAGAGCAAATGCAGACTTTGAAAGATCGCACCAATCGACAGTTAAAAGAGTAAATATGGGAAGCAAAAGAGCAATTCAATAAAGAGCTAGAGATATTGAAAAAGAAAAAAACCAGAAATCCTTGAAATGAAGGAAACAATAAACCAAGTTAACAACTCCATAGAAAGCATAACCAATAGGATAGAACACCTGGAGACAGAACCTCAGATATTGAAGACAAAATATTTAATCCTGAAAACAAAGTTGCCCAAACAGAGAAGATGGTAAGAAATCATGAACAGAATCTACAAGAATTATGAGATATCATGAAAAGGCCATATTTAAGAATTATTGGGGTTGAGGAAGGCTTAGAGACACAAACCAAAGGAATTAATAATCTATTCAATGAAATAATTCAGAAAATTTCCCAAATCTGAAGAATGAAATGGAAAATCAAGTAGAAAAGGCTTATAGGACGCCAAATACCCAAAATTAAAACAGACCCACACCAAGGCACATTATTATGAAAATACCTAACATATAAAATAAAGACAGAATTTTAAAGGCTGCGAGAGAAAAGAATCAAATTACATTTAGGGGAAAATCAATACGGATATCAGCAGATTTTTTTCAACCCAGACCCTAAAAGCTAGAAGGGCCTAGAACAACATTTTTCAAGCCCTGAAAGAAAACACATGCCAACCAAGAATATTATACCCAGCAAAACTTACCTTCAAATTTGATGATGAAATAGAATCCTTCCATGATAAACAAAAGCTAAGAGAATTTACAAAAAGAAAGCTGGCATTACAGAACATTCTCAGCAAAATATTCTATGAGGAAGAGATGAAAATGATGTAAATCAGCAAAGGGAGGAACTGCCCTAAAGGAACAGCCAAATAAAGGAGAAATCAAGTCATCTCAAAAAAAAAAAAAAATGAACCCAATGACCAGGAATACAAATCATGTCTCAATAATAACCCTGAATGTTAATGGCCTAAATTCATCAATTGAAAGACATAGACTAGCAGATTGGATTAAAAAGAAAGATCCAACAATTTGCTGCCTGCAAGAGACTCATCTCATAGAAAAAGACATCCACAGACTAAAGGTGAAAGGATGGGAAAAAACATACCATGCACATGGACACAGCAAAAAAGCAGGAGAATCCATCCTCATATCAGATAATGTGGACTTCAAGCCAAAGGTAGTCAGAAGGAATAAAGAAGGACATTACATACTGCTTAAGGGAAGCACAAATCAGCAAGACATACCAATCATAAATATCTATCGCGGGAGATCCAAGATGGCGGACTAGAGGGAGGCTGCATTCCTTGTTGCTCCATAACTCTGGTTTCAAGCAGAGGATATCTGTTTCTCGGTGCGGCAGTTTTTGCTGCTTATCGATTCCCTGGTGTTTACCCCATTTATCTGCTGTGATGACCTGCAGTCTGCCAGCATATCGATGCTTTTTTTCAGTGCAGATTGCTCACTATCAGGAGGCTATCATCCACCATTTGCCTGCCTCGCGCCTATCCATCGCCTGCCTTACAACATTCCATCACCCAACGCACAAGGTTCACCTCCTGATCGTCCGACAACAGTCAGCAAACTGATCACTGACCGCCAGTGGAGCACCAGCTGCTTCCTGTTGCCTAGAAGTTCGCTGTTACAGTACCTGCAGGTTTGATTAGACGTGGCTGCCGCCATTTTGAGACAACAGCCAGGCCCCATAGGACCCCTGGCCAGACTGACTAAGCCCTGTCTCCAGGATCCCTCAGCCCAACCAATCAGTCCCTGCCTCTGGGGCCCTCACATCAACTGACTGCTCCCTGTCGCCAGGACCCCCAGCCCAACTGACTGCGCCCTATCACCAGGACCCCAGACCGACTGATTGCACCCGGCCTCCAGGATCCCACAACCACACCATACACACCGGACCTCCATGACCCCTGCCAGACCAACCGCAGCCCGTCCCCAGGACCTCCAGCTGACCACGTCCACACCCTGAGCTGCAGCTCCCCATTTGCCAACACATTTCAAAGCCAGAGCAGCCATCTTGGATAATCCTGGAAGCCGTAGCTCCGATCTTTGGGTGGGGCAAATCCCACCCTAAGATGCCAGCTGGAGGCTTGAAGCTCAATGTCAGGTACCTCTCACGTATCAGACTACTGAACACTGGGAGGTTTCATTACTATATGACTGTTATACAGTAGATTTTCTTTTTTCTCCTTTTTAAAAAATTTAGGTTTTTATTTCTTTACTTTTCTTGCTTTCTTTTTCTTTGTTTACCTGTTCCCTCAGAGTCTCTTTCTCCCTTTTTTGCATGCTAACATCCGATTTCTTTTGATTACACTCTCACCCTTACTATTTTCTAGAACTTCTGTAATATTCTTTTCTTATCCCATTAACAGCCACATTCTACATCCCTCTGCATCCTCTTTGTCCTCCATTAGAAAATGCAGACCTTATTGCAAACCTGTTTGTTTTACCAAAGATAATATTTGAACTCATTTTGTTTACTATGACAATTTTGTTATCGTCCACATAGGAGCTATTTGGTCTAGGATTGCACAATGTCTGATTTGGGCACTGCTAATATTGATCTCCCCTTAAAGGAAGGGTTTTGGAAACCTATAGGGCCACTATAAGCCTATAGGGGGAAATCTGCAATACCCCAGATCTGCACTGCTAGACGGGAAGATACATGAACAACATGAAAAAACAAGGGAAGAAAATGATCCAAACAAATCTAGATTCTATAGTAATTGAATCCAATGACAGTATGTTAGAAGAAATGTCATAAAAGGACTTCGCAAAGCAAAGCATGAGATAAGAGAGCAAATACAGGCAATGAATGATAATACCAATAAGCTGAAAGAGCACCTGCAGGAAGCAAAAGATCTTTTCAACAAAGAGATAAAGATTCTCAAAAAAAAAAAAAAAAAAAAAAAAAAAAAAAACAGAAGTCCTTGAAATGAAGGAAATAAGAAACTAAATAAAAAACTCAATGGAAAGCATCACCAAAAGACTAGACCACTTGCAAGACAGAACCTCAGACAATGAAGACAAAATATTTAATCTTGAAAATAAAGTTCAGAGAAGATGGTAAGAAATCAAGAATATGGGAAGCAAAAGATCATTTCAATAAAGAGCTAGAGATATTGAAAAAAAAAAAACAGAAATCCTTGAAATGAAGTAAACAATAAACCAAATTAAGAACTCCATAGAAAGCATATCCAATAGGATAGAACACCTAGAAGACAGAACCTCAGACATTCAAGACAAAATATTTAACCTTGAAACCAAAGTTGAGCAAACAGAGAAGATGGTAAGAAATCATGAACAGAATCTCCAAGAACTATGGGATATCATGAAAAGGCCAAATTTAAGAATTATTGCGATTGAGGAAGGCCTAGAGAAACAAACCAAAGGAATGAACAATCTATTCAATGAAATAATATCAGAAAATTTCCCATCTGAAGAATGAAATAGATAATCAAGTTCAAGAGGCTTATAGGACTCCAAATACACAAAATTACAACAGACCCACACCAAGGCACATTATAATGAAAATACCTAACATACAAAATAAAGACAGAATTTTAAAGGCTGTGAGAGAAAAGAACCAAATTACATTCAGGGGGAAACCAATACGCATATCAGCAGATTTTTCAATCCAGACCCTAAAAGCTAGAAGGGCCTGGAACAACATTTTTCAAGCCCTGAAAGAAAATGGATGCCAACCAAGAATCTTATACCCAGCAAAACTTACCTTCAAATTTGACGATGAAATAAAATCCTTCCATGATAAACAAAAGCTAAAAGAATTTACACAAAGAAAGCCAGCATTACAGAACATTCTCAGCAAAATATTCCATGAGGAAGAGATGAAAAACAAAGAAGCAAATCAGCAAAGGGAGGAATTATCCTAAAGGAATTGTCAAATAAAGGAGGAACCAAGTTGTGTCAAACAAATAAATAAAATTTTAAAAATGAACCAAATGACCGGGAAACCAAATCATATCTCAATAATAACCCTGAATGTTAATGGCCTGAATTCATCAATCAAAAGACATAGACTGGCAGATTGGATTAAAAAGAAAGATCCAACAATATGTTGCCTACAAGAGACTCACCTCATAGAAAAAGATACCCATAGACTAAAGGTGAAAGGATGGGGAAAAACATACCATGCACATGGACTCAGCAAAAAAGCTGGAGTATCCATCCTCATTTCAGATAATGTGGACTTCAAGCCAAAGTTAGTCAGAAGGGATAAAGAAGGTCATTTCATACTGCTTAAGGGAAGCATAAATCAGCAAGATATAACAATCATAAACATCTATGCCCCAAACAGTGGCTCATCCATGTACGTCAAACGAATCCTTCTCAATTTCAGAAACCAAATAGGCCATAACACAATAATACTAGGTGATTTTAACATGCCTCTCTCACCACTGGACAGATCTTCCAGACAAAAATTGAACAAAGAAACTATAGATCTCAACAACACAATCAATAATTTAGACTTAACGGACATTTATAGAATATACCATCCAACCAAGAGCGAATACACTTTCTTTTCAGCAGCACATGGATCCTTCTCTAAAATAGACCATATATTATGCCACAAATCTATTGTTAGCAAATCCAAGAAGATAGAGACACTACCATGTATTCTATCAGATCATAATGGATTGAAGTTAGAAATAAATGAAAGAGTAAAACACAGAAACTATTCCAACATCTGGAGATTAAACAATATGCTATTATATGATGAATGGATAACAGAAGATATTAGGAAGGAAATTAAAAAATTCTTAGAGGTAAATGAGAACAAAGAAACATCATATCAAAATCTCTGGGACACTATGAAAGCAGTACTTAGAGGGAAATTTATTTCATGGAGCGCATTTAATAAAAGAAGTAAAACTCAACAAATAAACGACCTAACACTACAGCTCAAAGCCCTAGAAAAAGAACAGAACAGCACCAAAAGTAGTAGAAGACAGGAAATAGTTAAACTCAGAGCTGAAATCAATGAAATTGAAACAAAAGAAAATATAAAAAATTGACAAAATAAATAGTTGGTTCTTCGAAAAAATAAACAAAATTGATAAACCTTTAGCCACACTAACAAAGAGAAGACGAGAGAAAACCCAAATCACTAAAATTCGGAATGAACAAGGAAATATCACAACAGACACGAGTGAAATATAAAACATAATTAGAAGCTATTTTGAAAATCTATACTCCAACAAAATAGAAAATTTTGAAGACATCAACAGGTTTCTAGAGACATATGAATTGCCTAAACTGAATGAGGAGGACATACACAATTTAAATAGACCAATATCAAGTACTGAAATAGAAGAAGTCATCAAAAGCCTACCAACAAAGAAAAGTCCGGGACCAGATGGGTTCTCAGCTGAGTTCTACAAAACCTTTAAAGAAGAGCTCATTCCAATACTTCTCAAAGTATTCCAGGAAATAGAAGAGGAGGGAACCCTCCCAAACTCATTCTATGAAGCCAATATCACACTGATACCTAAACCAGACAGAGACTCATCAAGGAAAGAAAATTTCAGACCAATATCCTTAATGAACATCGACGCAAAAATTCTCAACAAAATTTTAGCAAATCGCATACAAAAACATATTTAAAAGATAGTGCACCATGATCAAGTGGATTTCATCCCAGGGATGCAAGGTTGGTTCAACATCAGGAAATCAATAAACGTAATTCACCATATCAATAGACTGAAAGTCAAGAATCACATGATTATTTCAATAGATGCAGAAAAAGCATTTGATAAAATACAGCACCCCTTCATGCTCAAAACACTAGAAAAAACAGGGATAGTGGGAACATTCCTTAACATTGTAAAGGCCATTTATGCTAAGCCCACGGCTAATATCATTCTAAATGGTGAAAAACTGAAAGCATTCCCCCTAAAAACTGGAACAAGGCAGGGATGCCCTCTTTCACCACTTCTATTCAACATCGTTCTTGAGACTCTAGTCAGAGCAATTAGACAAACCAAAGAAAATAAAGGGATACGAATTGGAAAAGAAGAACTCAAACTATCCCTGTTCGCTGATGACATGATTATATATTTAGAGGAACCCGAAAATTCCACCAGAAAACTTTTAGAACTCATAAGTGAATTCAGTAAAGTAGCAGGTTACAAGATCAATGCCCATAAATCCAATGCATTTTTATACATAAGTGATGAATCTTCAGAAAGAGAAATTAGGAAAACTACGCCATTCACAATAGCCTCGAAAAAAATAAAATACTTGAGAATCAATCTCACAAAAGAGGTGAAAGACCTCTACAATGAGAACTATACAACACTAAAGAAAGAAATTAATGAACACCTTAGAAGATGGAAAGATCTTCCATGTTCTTGGATAGGCAGAATTAATATTGTCAAAATGGCCATACTACCTAAAGTGCTATACAAATTCAATGCAATTCCAATTAAAATCCCAATGACGTACCTTACAGAAATAGAGCAAGCAATTATGAAATTCATCTGGAAGAATAAAAAACCCAGAATAGCTAAAGCAATCCTTAGCAGGAAGAGTGAAACAGGGGGTATTGCAATACCAGATCTTCAACTCTACTACAAAGCAATAGTAACAAAAACGGCATGGTATTGGTACCAAAATAGAAAGGTAGATCAATGGTACAGAATAGAGGACACGGACACAAACCCAAATAAATACAATTTTCTCATACTAGACAAAGGTGCCAAAAATATGCAATGGACAAAAGATAGCCTCTTCAACAAATGGTGCTGGGAGAATTGGAAATCCATATGCAACAGAATGAAACTAAACCCATATCTCTCACCATGCACGAAACTAAACTCAAAATGGATTAAGGACCTCGGAATCAGACCAGACACCCTGCAGATTATAGAAGAAAAAGTAGGTCCAGATATTCAACATGTCGGCTTAGGACCAGACTTCCTTAACAGGACTCCCATAGCACAAGAAATAAAAGCAAGAATCAATAACTGGGATAGATTCAAACTAAAAAGCTTTCTCTCAGCAAAGGAAACTATCAGCAATGTGAAGAAAGAGCCTACAGAGTGGGAGAATATCTTTGCCAATCATACTTCAGATAGAGCACTAATCTCCAGAATCTCTAAAGAACTCAAAAAACTCTACTCCAAGAATTCAAATAATCCAGTCGACAAATGGGCTAAGGAAATGAACAGACACTTCACAGAAGATCTACAAGCAATCAACAAACATATGGAAAAATGTTCAGCATCTCTAGTAATAAGAAAAATGCAAATCAAAACCACCCTAAGATTCCATCTCACCCCAATTAGAATGGCGATTATCAAGAATACGAGCAACAACAGGTGTTGGCGAGGATGTGGGGAGAAAGGTACACTCATATATTGCTGGTGGGGCTGCAAATTAGTGCAACCACTCTGGAAAGCAGTGTGGAGATTCCTTAGAAAACTTGGAATGGACCTACCATTTGACCCAGCTATCCCACTCCTTGGCCTATACCCAAAGGACTTAAAATCAGCATACTACAGAGATACAGCCACATCAATGTTCATAGCTGCTCAATTCACAATAGCCAGACTGTGGAACCAACCTAGATGCCCTTCAATTGATGAGTGGATAAAGAAGCTGTGGTATATATATACAATGGAATATTACTCAGCCATAAAGAATGATAAAGTTATGGCATTTGCAGGCAAATGGATGAAATTGGAGAATATCATGCTAAGTGAGATAAGCCAATCTCAAAAAGCCAAAGGATGAATGATATCGCTAATAAGTGGAGGATGACACATAATGGGGGGGAGGGAAGGGTTAGTGTTAGGGTTAGAGTTAGGGTTAGGGAGGGGGGCAAGTATGGAGGAAGGAAGGACTGTATAGAGGGAAAAGAGGGGTGGGAGGGGTGGTGGGAAGGGAAAAAATAACAGAATGAATCCAACAACATTGTTCTTTGTAAATTTATGATTACACAAATGGTATGCCTTTACGCCATGTACAAACAGAAACAACATGTATCCCATTTGTTTACAATAAAAAAAAAAAATCACCTCATCTGGAAGCTTTCCTTCCTTCTTCCCCACCCCCTCAGGGATCATTGCCCAGGTTCTGCAGAGAAGGCTCTCCGTTAACCCATAATAGGAAAAGAGAAATTGCTTAGAAGTACCTGCACCTCCCCAAGAAGATGCCAAGGCACTAAACTACTAGGCGGAGATTCCAGATGTAGGGTTTGCGACTACTTTTTCTGCTCTCTTAAAAACACCCCCCAGATGCAGCGCACAGAGGCACACACCTGTAATCCCAGCTACTCAGGAGACCGAGGCAGGAGGATGACAAGTTCAAGACCAGCCTAGGCAACTTGTAATCCCAGATACTCAGGAGACCGAGGCAGGAGGATGACAAGTTCAAGACCAGCCTAGGCAACTTGTAATCCCAGCTACTCAGGAGACTGAGGCAGGAGGATGACAAGTTCAATACCAGCCTAGGCAACTTATAATCCCAGCTACTCAGGAGACTGAGGCAGGAGGATGACAAGTTCAAGACCAGCCTAGGCAACTTGTAATCCCAGCTACTCAGGAGACTGAGGCAGGAGGATGACAAGTTCAAGACCAGCCTAGGCAACTTGTAATCCCAGCTACTCAGGAGACCGAGGCAGGAGGATGACAAGTTCAAGACCAGCCTAGGCAACTTATAATCCCAGCTACTCAGGAGACCGAGGCAGGAGGATGACAAGTTCAAGACCAGCCTAGGCAACTTGTAATCCCAGATACTCAGGAGACTGAGGCAGGAGGATGACAAGTTCAAGACCAGCCGAGGCAACTAGGCAACTTAGGGAGACCCTGTATCAAAATAAAAAATAAAAAGGGCTGGGGCTCAGAGGTGCAGCACTCCCAAGTTCAGTCTCCAGTACCAAAAAAAAAAAAAAGGATACCTATCTGGGAACATGACCTATGTGCATAACCTAAAATGTAGGAAATAAAAACTTCAGGGCTGGGGATGCAGCTCAGTGGCATAGCATTTGCCAAGCATCCAGAGGCTCCTGTTCCATCCTGAACACACACACACACACGTGAAAACTTGTGAGCACAGCTTTTTATCTAAGTGTTATTTACAGCAGTGAAAAATGAAAGCACAGAAGATCCCACATTAATGGGATGGTGAATTATTTACAGTACATGTATTTTATGAATGGTGAGGCAGGCACTGGAAAACGTGTTTGTGAGAAGCTTTTAATGTCATGAGAAAGTGCTTATGATACAATGATAAGGGGGAAAAGTCAAATAAAATATGTATGTGCCAGAATAGTTCATCCACACAAAGTGTGCGTTGAAACAAGCTGAGAGGAGTGATTGTGGATGATTGGATTGGGGACAGCTGTTTTCTGGCTTTTTATACTTTCAATTTTTATGCAAAGATCATACACTCATTTATTAGTACTTTACTGAAGAATAACTTATTTGTAGCAAAATGCATAATTTTTTTTTTTTTGGTGGTTCTGGGACTGAACTTATGACCTCGTGCATCCTAAGCAAGCATAAATCTTAAAATGAACTTTTACATAAAAAAAAAAAAGATTATGTATTTCATCTTCATTGCCTGAAACTCTTCCAAGTGATCTAGTCTGTTGGTAATACTTTCCATTTAATTAATTTGGTTTCTTGATTCCTTTACTTCAAGGATTTCTGCTTGACTTTTTTTTCAGAATCTCTTTATTGAAGTGATCTTTCACTTCCCATATTTTCCTTCTGATTTCACTCCTTACATCATCCTTTACTTTGGCAGATCTGTTGAACTACATGCATTATAAATTCCTTCTCTGACATTTCTTCCACTGTGGTGTGATTAGATTTTGTTGTCAAAGTATCTTGGTTTGTTTAGGGAATTTATTCCTTTGCTTTTTCATGTTATTTGTGTGTGTACCCATGTAGCAGTATGAATATGAGGTTGTAGGTTCGTCCTCAGGTATTTGTCCCTGAAGGTTTCCAGTACCTCATCTTTTAGAGGGAGACAAATAATAACAACCAATGCAAAAAATGTACAGCATTAAACCAAATAGTTCCTATTAAGATATCTACAATGTTAATTATTACAATAAACAGAAATGATGTGATCAGTTATTACCTACAATTAAAAATGGAATATTTGTCACAGGATTTACAATTTCAAATGGATGGGGGGAGAACAGAAGTCATATAGAATGTGATGATTAAGAGGGAGGAGTAGAGAAGATAGAAGTAAAACATTAAAGGAAGAGTGAAGGAACAATATAGATTTACTGTTAGTGGAAGAAAAGAGAGAAAGAGAAGCAAGGGAAACAGGTAAGATACATATATACATATATGGTTTTGAAAATTTAAAAAATAGAATACAAAACTAAACTAAAATATACTAATCAAACATCCTACTCCTCAAAAACTGATCCATGAAAAATAACTAGCTTTGAAATTGCAAGAAAAGTGAATAAAATATATGAGTATGTATAAATGTAAATGTCCCACTAAGGTCACGACTAAATAGAGAAAAAAAAAAAGCAATTTCAATGAAAAGTTAGAGAACTCTTTGTGTTGGAGTTCAGTAGATTCTCAGCTGTTCTTCTCAGCAGTTTTATGTGGGATCACCCTCCAGATTGCTCCAGTGAGAGAGGGAATCCTACAGGCAGAGTTCCTGGAGGCAAGGTTTAGCCTTCAGGTGGGCTCCAGGCTCTTTGCTGAATGCCAATTTGTCTGGAGAATTTAAATCAGTGCACCTCCAGGGCTCAGCAGTTGCCAGTCTATGCTGGAAGACTGTACCCCAGGCATCTCCCCTGGGGTCCACTTGTGTCGGGGAGGAGCCAATTCTTAGTCTCCTGCGTCACCTGTGGCCCCCACATTTCCTGGTTTGGGATTCAGTGTCCAAACTGAATCTCTTCTGCCCCCACCCTTCCAAATTCCCTGCCAGATCTGTCTCTCCCAATGAGTCCTGCAGGCACCCAGGTTGGGGGGTGAGGGGTAGAACTGGGTGGGTTTCCATGTCTAGTTGTCCCCTGTGTAAACCTCTCTCCACATTTGATTTTCTCCTGGTCACTTAAGAACACTATATTGTGCAGTGTGTGTTTACTGGGCCTGTATTTTGGGCCAGACTTGGATTCACTCTCTCAGTGACTGGTCTACGCACCATGCACCACAGCTGCAAAATGGTTCCCACTTTTGTTCTTTGCATGCCACCTGGAGAGATGGTGACTTCTTTCCCACAAAAGTATATGGTGCCATGTGCCTTTCAGTTTAGTCAGGCAATGTCCTTGGTCTCTAAATGCTGTGTACCCAGACATGCCTCAGGTCTCCTAAAAATGCAGGGTTCTTTAATTCCCTTATTCCTCCATGTTTCTCATGGAGGGTCTGCTCTGGCTGGTGCTTCTGGCCTGGCCACAATACTGACTGTGCCACTTGAGATTTCTTCCTTATTTTATTATATCCAACCTCCTGAGTCCCCAACCTGCTTTCAGTTTCCGATATTAAATTCAAGTAAAGACCTCCCCTCATTTTGGGGGGATTTTTTTGTTTTATTTTGTTTTTTTGGTTCACCCATGTCACTGAGAAGCTGCCTGTCCACTTTCTTAGTTTCACTTCATAGAGCAGCCAGAAGAGCAACTTCCTCCATTCTGCCATCTTAAAAACCTGTTTTTAAGATGTTTTAACCTATTTTAACCTGTTTTAGCTCAGGCTTTTGCTCATACTCACTCAGTTTGCTCCTTCCTCAACACCAGCATCTCATGAATATTCCATTATTTATTACAATGTTTTTCTTACTGTTTGTATAACATATAAAATTAAATAAAAGCATACACAACACATTGGGAGTTGTCATTATTTTAAAAAGGGGTCTAGCACATGATGTCTTCTCCTCGTGGTGGTCTGGATGCCACTGTGGACAACACCAATGCTGTGGTTTGGACAAGTGCTCCCAAGGGCCCATGGTTTAACCATTTCAGTCTTGTCACCAGACTGAATGCTCTCAGGACATGGTGTGGTACCACTAAGAGGGGTGCCACTGAAAAAAATTCAGGTCACTAGGCTCATTCTATTGAAGGGGATATTATGGCCCCAGCCTCTTTCTCTTTTGCTTCCTGGACTGACAATGTTAGAGGATTCCTCAGCTACTTCCTCCTGCTGTGATGTACTGAAAAATACAGTGGGTCAACTGACCACGCACAGAAACCTCTGAAATCATGAACCAAAATAAACCTTTACTCTTTGTAAGTTCATTTATCTCAGGTATTTTTTACAGGAATGGAAAGCTGACTAACAAAGCCAATAACACCAATGGTTCAGCAGAAGACAGGAAAAAAAAAAAAGAAGAAGAAGAAGAAACCACCCCCACCCCCAGCAAATTGGGTCTTATCACAGTCACTTTTCTGCATCTTTGAATGCTCCATCAGGGTACGGAATCCCTCCAGTGCAGCTGGACAGCTTTAATACATTCCTTCTCCTGGCTGATATCAGTGTTAATAATGTGCAACATGAATGTCACCTAAATGTTCCTGTTGATAGGAGAACAATTTGCTAGCAGTTTTGACCCAGTGTTCCATAAGCACCCTGGAACTTCCTGATGGTTTTATTCCTATGTAAGGTTTCAAGGAATATTTGCATTTTTAATTTTCCTGGATGCTCCCAGATGCGTTCCATCAAGGCTGGTGCTGCAAGCATGTCATAGGTGCAGGCAGCCTGATGGGTGCACAGTACTGACTGGTGTGTCTCTATCATCCTTCTCTGCCTGGGGGAACGAGTCTTTCCCATACATGCTCTGGATTTGTACTTAGGTCTCCTTTCTCATGCCTAATCTCCTCTGTGTCTGCTACTCCCTTCTTCCTTTGCAAGGAAAGCACAACTCACGATGAACTTGGTTTCCTCCTTAAGGCCAACCCATGGTGGATGCCTCACTCTCTGATATGTGAATGTAAGTACATCTTTGTTTCCCAGCTCAATAATTTGTTTTTATCTTCATCAATTAATTCCAACTAGTATCTTGTGATACTTAAGCCATGCAAGTCCACTTATTCTTGCCTTGATGTAGTAATATAGAGGCCACCTAAGTCTAATTTCTCCACTGAAAGAGTTTTGCTTAAGTTCCAGGAGTATGAGAATAAAGGGCTCTTATTTTCATTACTTTGTCAACAGTTTCTGAATATGCCTGAAATTTTTCTAAAGATTAAAATCTAAGTGTTTTCCAGAAGTGTTTCTTAATATCCAAGAACTATTTTATTGGTCACACTATACTTATTACTGATCTTATTAGATCTTGATAAAAACACGTCCTTTCCTCTACTTCTCCGTAGTGGTTAAGGTTTCCTTTGTGGTCAAATCTATAATTAATTTGTACTGTGATTGCACGAAACATCTATGTTTTCTGTTTATATAAGCAAAATCTACTTACTAAATCTAAGTGCTCATTCTCTCCTTACTAATTCTCAGAGATATGCATTGACACCCCTGCTGTTCTATTGAGGATCCTGACATTTCCAGTAGCTTTGGCTTTGGGAAATTTTCACCATCATCTTGCTTACTTCATGCAGGTTCCTATCCACTTTATTTCTGCTATAGCTTTCTTTCCATCACTACAGCACATCACAAGTTGGCACCTTAAAGTCCACCTTGTCTGATGTTAACATTGCCCATCCTGCCTTGCTTCAATTTGTAACCATCCACAAACTGAATTACTGCCAGCCCTCCTTCACTGTGCTGGTTGACATGCATTTCTTGTAAACAAACATAGCTAGTATTCATTATTACATAGCATTCTGACACTCGGTGCAAAGATAGATATTCTTTCAACTTACCTTTGTTTAATTATGTACTTGACCATTTCTTCACAAGTACTAATTTTGCCACATCCGTGCTAATTTCTACATGCCTCTCTACCTATCACATTGGGAGGCACCTCCTTTGCTCTGCTCTTACAATGAATCTGAAGGAAAACTTGTATAAACACTCTACTTTCACAAGGTCTTAGTTGTCTCTTTTATCACCAGTTCTACAATTCACAGAGCTAAAAGATATAAAACTCTCACCAGCTTTACTCTATATAACGACTCAACCATGCAGGTCACATATTAACAACTGCCTAAACAGTTTTTCAGAATTTGCAGGGTTTTGTTTAGCTCAAACCAACTGGAACCCCTGACTCATTCACTTGGGCCTGCACAAGCGATCCATGGGTGAATTTTGATGTCAGAAGGCCAAAACCCCCACCCTCAGATCATGCTGCCATGGCCATTCCCTGAACACCTGTCCCATCGAGCACCATGTAGTTTGTGCACACAGACCTAAATCCCACACCTTGAATCACCTTTCACTGGCTCCTTATCACAAAAAGTCCCCAATCCCTATATTCAGGGAGGCAGATTTGAGTATGGGGTCTCTGGCTACCAGCCTTGGCTGCCTTATGAAGAAACTCTTTTTTGAGCAACTTGCAGTTTCGGGGAGGATCATACTGTGAGGAAACCATGACAGGCCTAGTTTAGTAACAGACAAACCACTGCCCAGCATGCCCAAAAGACTCCATTCCCTCCTCTTTATCCGGAGGTTTAGAAAAAGAAAAAGTCTGCTCTTGAACATACGGTTTTTACTTTGTCCATTTCTTCAGAACTAAGATTCAGTTTATAGGACAAGCTGCTCTCCAAACAGAAAGGTCATTCCTCACCTCTCTGGCACTAAGAGTGACCACAGCTCCAGCTGAGAAGTGAGCAGAACTATTGTGGAGACTTGGAGATCTCTCTCTCTCTCTCTCTCTCTCTCTCTCTCCCCTTCTCTCTCCCCCTCCCTCTCTCTCTCTCTCTCCCCCTCCCTCTCTCTC